>NW_011494738.1:3390861-3392754 GCF_000754665.1 Bison bison bison | reverse complement strand
CTTGGGGCTGGTGCACTGGGACGACCCAGAGGGATGGTATGGGGAGGGAGGAGGGAGGAGGGTTCAGGATGGGGAACACATGTATACCTGTGATGGATTCATTTTGATATTTGGCAAAACTAATACAATTATGTAAGGTTTAAAAATAAAATAAAATTAATTAAAAAAAAAGAAAGAAAAAGCTAATAACATTATCAAAAGACATATGTGCAAAAAAAATAAATAAATAAAAATAAATAAAATATTTTTATTTTGCTTATTTCTCTATTCTTCAAGCTAATACTAACACTGGAAAAACTGGGATAAACTTAAAGACCACTCAACATATGGTCCTTTCCTTAAAAATAAATTCATTCATTATTTAAAATTTGAAGATATACACAGTGAAAGGAAATTTACTAGGATGAATTCCAATAATTGAAAGACATGAGTACTATTATAGTATTTGTCTTAAATTTCCATATACAATGATTATACTCTAGTAGATATCGTATTATAGTTGGCAAACTCAATGGTGATTTTGAGAATTCTCTGTTAATGTTATTTGAGTGATGTACACATTATTTCAGTTCAGTTCAGTTGCTCAGTCATGTCCAACACTTTGCGACTCCATGGACTGCAGCACACCAGGCCCCCCGTCCATCACCAACTCCCAGAGTTTACCCAAACTCGTGTCCGTTGAGTCAATGATGCCTTCTAACCATCTATTGCTCTGTTGTCCCCTTCTTCTCCTGCCCTCAATCTTTCCCAGCATCAGGCTCTTTTCAAATGAGTCAGCCCTTCACATCAGGTGGCCAAAGTATTGGAGTTTCAACTTCAGCATCATTCCTTCCAATGAATATTCAAGACTGATTTCCTTTAGGATGGACTGGTTGGATCTTCTTGCAGTCCAAGGGACTCTCAAGAGTCTTCTCCAAAACCACACTTCAAAAGCATCAATTCTTTAGTGCTCAGCTTTCTTTATAGTACAACTCTTATGTCCATACATGATTAATGGTAAAACCATAGCTTTGACTAGACAGACCTTTGTTGGCAAAGTAATGTCTCTGCTTTTTAATATGCTGTCTAGGTTGGTCATAGCTTTTCTTCCAAGGAGCAAGCGTCTTTTAATTTCATGGCTGCAGTCACCATCTACAGTAATTTTGGAGCCCAATAATATAAAGACTGTCATTGTTTTCATTGCTTCCCCATCTATTTGTCATGAAGTGAGGAAACCAGATGCCATGATCTTAGTTTTCTGAATGTTGACCTTTAAGCCAACTTTTTCACTCTCCTCTTTCAGTTTCATCAAGAGGCTTTTTAGTTCTTTGCTTTCTGCCATAAGGGTGGTGTCAACTATGTATCTAAGGTTATTGATATTTGTCCCGGCAATCTTAATTCCAGCTTATGTTTCATCCAGCCCAGCATTTTTCATAATGTACTCTGCATAGAAGTTAAATAAGCAGTGTGACAATAGACAGCCTTGACGTACTCCTTTTCCTATTTGGAACCAGTCTGTTGTTCCATGTCTAGTTCTAACTGTTGCTTCCTGACTTGCATATAGATATCTCAGGAGGCAGGTCAAGTGGTCTGGTATTCCCATCTCTTGAAGAATTCTCCACAGTTTGTTGTGATCCACACAATCAAAGGCTTTGGCATAGTCAATAACGCAGAAGTAGGTGCTTTTCTGGAACTCTCTTGCTTTTTTAATGATCCAACAGATGTTGGCGATTTGATCTCTGGTTCCTTTGCTGCTAAGTCGCTTCAGTCGTGTCCAACTCTGTGCGACCCCATAGACGGCAGCCCATCAGGCTCCTCTGTCCCTGGGATTCTCGAGGCAAGAACACTGGAGTGGGTTGCCATTTCCTTCTCCAGTGCATGAAAGTGAAAAGTGAAAGTGAAGTCACTCAGTCG
>NW_011494738.1:3385113-3390761 GCF_000754665.1 Bison bison bison | reverse complement strand
CCTACCAGGCTCCTCCGTCCATGGGATTTTCCAGGCAAGAGTACTGGAGTGGGGTGCCATTGTCTTACCTTTTCTAAATCCAGCTTGAACATCTCGAAGTTCATGGGTCCCGTACTGTTGAAGCCTGGCTTGGAGGATTTTGAGCATTACTTTGGTAGTGTGTGAGATGAGTGCAATTGTGTGCAAGTTACCAGATCCCTCTATGCCTTCCACATTTGAACATTAAGAGATTTTTTAAGTTTACTAACTTTTATTTTGAAATAATTTTATATTTGTAAGAAAGTTACAAAAATAGTACCAAATAATTCTAAAGAAATAATTGAATGAATAAGCTAAAGGGAAGAAGGGAATGCTCTTTCTTATAGCAGAATTCCAATTATTAAATACAGAAGCAGGAATAGAAAATCACCATTTGTCAAACAGCACAATAATAATTAGCCTCAGATAAAATTAATAGGAAAACATGATATTAAATAGGATATGTGCATGGTCTCAAAATACTTATTAATTAAAAGGTGAAAAATAATAACTTTATATTAACAAAACCTGGAACATACCACCTCAACTGTGTTCCAAGTTAGCATCACCAACAATGAGACATACAAATATCATGTGATACTTGATATAGTACACTGAGAAGGGCACACATCATTTTTGTGGTATTTTTGCCAAGAATAACATATTTAAATAGAGCAAAAGGGATTTTCCCAATACTAAGGGAAGAAAGGCCATTTTCACAAGAATCTCTGGGGATTTCTTTCTGCTGCTGCTGCTAAGTCGCTTCAGTCGTGTCCGACTCTGTGCAACCCCATAGATGGCAGCCCACCAGGCTCCCCCGTCCCTGGGATTCTCCAGGCAAGAACACTGGAGTGGGTTGCCATTTCCTTCTCCAGTGCATGAAAGTGAAAAGTGAAAGTGAAGTCACTCAGTCGTGTCTGACCCTTCTCGACCCCATGGTCTTCAGCCTACCAGGCTCCTCCGTCCATGGGATTTTCCAGGCAAGAGTACTGGAGTGGGGTGCCATTGCCTTCTCCAGGATTTCTTTCTAACAATTTCTAAATAGATAACACATATGTATCTGAAATTATGTAAAGGTAAATAGAGATCAGTTAGAATGTATCAGTTGGAAGGCTTTCAGTTAAAGTGTCTTAAATAATAAGGGCATTTATTTTTAACCCTATAGATACAATTAATTATATTAGAAAGCAAAATATACATACTTATTTATTCTTCCCTATTGCCACCATACTTTGTTTTTATAACAGGGACAAGATTTAGCTAGAAAGGATACAAACATGTCTCAAGTCTCTCTAAAATATTGATTGAACCGTATACAAAAACCCATTTATTTTTAAAAGACACAGTAATTAAGTTGGGCAGAAGAATAGGACCCAAAAGACTCCTAACAGGTGTAGAAAAAAACATGGAAGTAAGTGACTACATCAGTTACCTATTGCTGAGTAACAACTTTTACCTCAAAAGTTGGTATCTAAAACAACAAAAAGTTACTATCCAGAGGTTTTTCTGTGTCAGAAATCTAGGTCAGACTTAAGTTGTTTGCCACATGGACCCCTGCATAGACTACCCGAGTTTCCTCACAGCCTGAGTGATTCTGGAGGGAGCAAGTTAGAACAATCTGACAGAATCCACAGAGGCTTTTCATTACCTAGTCTCTGATGTCACAAACTGCCACTTCCTCCATATTTTACCTATTAGAAGACAGGAAATAAGACAGCACTCGGGGGAAGTAAATATAGGCTCTACCTCCTGGAGGAAGAGAATCAAAGAATTTGTGGACAAATTCTAAAGCCACAGAAATAGCATTATGTGTTTGCCCAAAGGTCATGCTCTTCTTGGAAATTGAAAACCCTTTGGCCAGATTCTTTTTTTCACATAATCATGTTTCCAAGCTGCTCAGAAGTCCTTAAACTTATCAGCTTTATTGTTCCACCTAATGACCAGTATATTAATTCTCCTTATTCTTATTCTTCCTCCAGAACAAATGCTGGCAAGTTTGCCTGTGTCTAAATTTCCATTTTCTCCCCTCTAGAAGTAAAAGAAAGTGACAGTGAATGCTGATAAATTGGTTTTGCTCCCAAAAACTAGAAAGGATTTCTGAATGTTTCCTTAGTTTAGTTTGACACATTTTTCTTCATTTTGCAAAATAAAATTTCTGACATTATCCCAGAGTTGGCTCAATTATCACAGAAACAAAATTGACACAAAGTCAGAAGCACATAGATCCCTAGATGGTTACTGTAACTCACTTGTAAAATAATCATTTAAAAATGCATGTTTCTGCTAACAGCCATCAGTTCCACAGTCTGAAATGTCAGAGCCTAATTTTTTCTGAATCATCCAAAAATACACATCTTGAACTGTGGGTTAATAAATTGCTAAAACTTTAATAGCTTATGCTATGAAAACTAGTATTTTTTTCAACCTTAGGATGTTATTTTAAAAGGTATCCATCATATTAACTAGCAAGATGCACCTTTATTTTTTCTGGAATGACATACAGGAAAATCCCATACTGAAGTATGAAAATATGCACATCTTTTAAAAACCTGAATACTGATGATTAACTTATTCCTAAACTTTCTAAAAATATCTTCACACCTTAAGGTAAAACACCTTATCCACACTGGTGTATATATTATGTCTCAAATTAATATGAGTTTAAAATGTTACTACAATGATCACAATGAAAGTCAATCACTAAGTCTTTTGAGAATCTACCAGAAATTTAAAAAGAATCTTCAGCATCAGAGAAACAGTCTTCTCATCACAATCAAGAAACTTCCTGCTACATCCCTAGCAGGTGAACAGCAAAGGCTTTCCCAAACTATCTTGCTTATAAAAATTACATCATATGCCGGCTAAAAATTATGTGTATCTATGCCTTTTCCCTGACCTGTTGAATCAGAACTCCAGGGGAAAATCAAGAAGTCTGTATTTTCACCAGGAAGCCTAGGTTATTTTTTGTATGGAGTAAGTTTGAAAGATACTGATTTAAGCATTATTTAAGCATTTCTGGTGAAAGCATGTTACTCTACCCAAAAGTCCTTTTAAAAGAACTTTATTTAATTGATTATAATTACATTGCTGATTAAGTCAAATTTTTATCCCTGGAATTTCCATCCTTGGCCCTTGTTTAGCTACCCTGATGATATCTAAACCCTTTGCCATAGAGAAGGGTTTCAAATGTTTGAAGAGAACTCCCTGGTTTTGCCTCTTGTCATCTCTTGTATATGTCCTTTTCCTATATTGACAAGGTCCAGTTTCCTCATACGTTCCATACACAATATGATTCCCAGAACCTTCAACATTACAACACTGCACTCCTCCACCTCCTCCTCTAGCTATCTCACACTTGCCAACACTGACTTCGTATATGTCCTTACCTAGAATTTGATGCAGCCTCCACAAGGGCTCTAATCAGAAGGAGGACACCATGGTCTATGCTAAATCTTAAGTCCCATTAACTCTTTAACAGACTTGCCACACTTTTTGGTTCATATTACATTTAATCAATTTAAAGACATTTACCTTCTGTACTTGAACTGTTCGTAACACTATGGCCTCTTCTGTTTTGCCTTACTTGCCTGATTAATTTCTTGGGTCCAAAGACTTGACATTGAATTATAATGAAATTTGTGAATATTCTTAGATTGTTCCAGTAGTACCAAATTCTGGGGCCCATGGGAAAGGGAAATGAGGTAGATACCAAAGAGACCCATGAGTCTGTGTAGCTCAGCCTCACTCTCCAGGCCCATCTCCAATATTCAGAAAGAAGTGTATTCCTTATTTCAGTTTTACACATGTATCTACAAACCAAATAAAATATCTATTTTTTAAAAAAGAATTGATTTATCTTATAGAACATATATCATAGACATTTCACTAACAGATAAGGTCAGATTGTCCAAATCAGCTGACCATTTAAACTTTCATTCTCATCTATTGCTCATTTTAAACAGTTGTAGTTGTTAAAAAACTAAGTATCAGCATGAAGGAAATTCTTTGAAGTTTCAAAGTTTGAAACCAATAAGTTTCAAGTCCTCAGGAATCATTCCTATTTTTTTCTGTCAGTTAGAAATAAAAACATCCTGCCAAAGCATCATATCAGAAAGGAGATAGATATAGAAAAGCCTTCCTCTGGGAGATGTGATGTTCCAGAGTAAATGTTTACTTACACACTTTACCCTTCACCTGATACCTTGTCTTATAAAGACAGCAAATTTTCACAGCTCCAACTCTCAAAAGTATGGATTTTGACAAAATTTAACTATCTTGTATTATTCTTTTGTAAAGACAATGCTGTTAGAACAGCTTGTTTGCTTTTCTTTTACACAAATTTTACAGTAAACTAAACTTTGGTGACCACTCCATCTTCTACTTACAAACATCTCACAATATTTTATAATATACTATGCTCTGTATTTCAAACATTAAGTGGAAGAGTTAAATTGGTTTAAAGAATTCAGACCCATAAGATAGACCAGCATGCATGCATGCTCAGTCATGTCCAACTCTTTGCAACCCCATGGACTGTAGCCCACGAGGCTCCTCTATGGGAATTTCCAGGCAAGAACACTGGAATGGGTTGCCATTTCCTTCTGCAGGAAGCAATTAAGAAACTTGATCTATAGACTAGAGACCTTGACAAAGAAGTTATTCCCTTGCTGGTTCACAAAATTAGCTTTTTTTTTTTTCTGCTTGAAGAACAGGGCCATCAAATCAACCATGTATTTTTCATTCACCTTCTAATAATTGGAAGAAAAACCATGAGCTTTGAATTCAGACATTAATGGCTTTAAGCTTCTGACTACCTACCTACTACTTGGGAAAACTTGGGCAAATCATTTAAACCCTCTTACCAGGAGTTTTCTTACCTATAAAATGGGAATAACAATATCTACTCACCACTATAAATGTAATGTCTGTAATGTTTAAAGCAAAATGTCCACATAGGAATGTTAGATGTAGTGATACTGATCAGGATCATGGTGGCATCATGCCAAATCAAGGAGCATTACAGATTCGTCCACTATGGATAATACATGAATACCAGTCATGCTACAATGTTTTACACACAATCTACATGTATCATACTTTAATACTCTTCCAAAAAACATGTAAATTCTTATCATTCCTTAATTTACAAATGCTGCTGCTGCTGCTAAGTCACTTCAGTTGTGTCCGACTCTATGCGACCCCATAGACGGCAGCCCATCAGGCTCCTCTGTCCCTGGGATTCTCCAGGCAAGAACACTGGAGTGGGTTGCCATTTCCTTCTCCAATGCATGAAAGTGAAAAGTGAAAATGAAGTCGCTCAGTCATGTCCAACTCTTAGCGACCCCATGGACTGCAGCCTACCAGGCTCCTCTGCCCATGGGATTTTCCAGGCAAGAGTACTGGAGTGGGATGCCATTGCCTTCTCCATTTACAGATGAGGACATTAAAACTGGGCTTCCCTGGTAGCTCAGAGGTTAAAGCGTCTGCCTGCAGTGTGGGAGACCTGGGTTCGATCCCTGGGTTGGGAAGATCCCCTGGAGAAGGAAATGGCAACCCACTCCAGTATGCTTGCCTGGAGAATCCCATGGATGGAGGAGCCTGGTGGGCTAGAGTCCACGGGGTCGCAAAGA
>NW_011494738.1:3384188-3385013 GCF_000754665.1 Bison bison bison | reverse complement strand
GGAGTAAGTTTGAAAGATACTGATTTAAGCATTATTTAAGCATTTCTGGTGAAAGCATGTTACTCTACCCAAAAGTCCTTTTAAAAGAACTTTATTTAATTGATTATAATTACATTGCTGATTAAGTCAAATTTTTATCCCTGGAATTTCCATCCTTGGCCCTTGTTTAGCTACCCTGATGATATCTAAACCCTTTGCCATAGAGAAGGGTTTCAAATGTTTGAAGAGAACTCCCTGGTTTTGCCTCTTGTCATCTCTTGTATATGTCCTTTTCCTATATTGACAAGGTCCAGTTTCCTCATACGTTCCATACACAATATGATTCCCAGAACCTTCAGCATTACAACACCGCACTCCCCCACCTCCTCCTCTAGCTATCTCACACTTGCCAACACTGACTTCGTATATGTCCTTACCTAGAATTTGATGCAGCCTCCACAATCTCACACTTGCCAACACTGACTTCGTATATGTCCTTACCTAGAATTTGATGCAGCCTCCACAATCTCACACTTGCCAACACTGACTTCGTATATGTCCTTACCTAGAATTTGATGCAGCCTCCACAATCTCACACTTGCCAACACTGACTTCGTATATGTCCTTACCTAGAATTTGATGCAGCCTCCACAATCTCACACTTGCCAACACTGACTTCGTATATGTCCTTACCTAGAATTTGATGCAGCCTCCACAATCTCACACTTGCCAACACTGACTTCGTATATGTCCTTACCTAGAATTTGATGCAGCCTCCACAATCTCACACTTGCCAACACTGACTTCGTATATGTCCTTACCTAGAATTTGATGCAGCCTCCACAA
>NW_011494738.1:3369524-3384088 GCF_000754665.1 Bison bison bison | reverse complement strand
GGCTAGGTCCACGGGGTCGCAAAGAGTCGGACACGACTGAGCAACTTTAATACAAACAAACAAACATTAAAACTTAATTAACTTGCTACCTTCATCAATTTTGAACACTTATTGGGTGCCAAGACATCATGTTATATGCTTTATCTATGTTACTTATGTTTATTCTATCATTTACCCTTGGAAGAAGAAGAGAATGACAAGATGTTTTGGTAAACATCTTTTATCTAAAAGGGATAAAATTTTTTCTTTGTTTGCTTTTAAGTCAGTGCTTCTCAAACTTTAACATAATAGAAATCCCTTGATCTTGCTAAAATGCAGGATCTGATTTGGTAATTCCAGAGTAGGGAATTACCTGAGTCACTCTGCTCTTGGGTGATGAAACTGCTGATTCACTTTGTATCACAACTTTATCTATATTAATAGCAGATCACGTTCAAATACATCTTATCCTTTTCAGTGCATTTTTCATTAGTCCTAAAAACATTTGGTCCTATACATTTGGTATTAATATGTTATTAGAACTGTATTTGTAGGAAAACATTATCAAAAAACTAAAATTTTGTAGAACATTGTAGGTTACTGGGAATAAACCAACAACAAAAACTTCTGTCATGATGCGTAACTTTTTCCATTCTGTTAAGCAATTTATTTAATTTTAATTCACATTAATTCTACTAATTGATTGCTTTTCTTTTGCTTTGATTTTGTATATTTGTTACTTCTTATCCATTCACATTATTAAAGTAATTATAATTATTACTTTAATTCTCAATTAGTCTGCCTTTTTTGTCATTTCAAGACTATCTCATTAGAATTCATTAGAATATTTATTAAAGGAAAGCTATAATAAAAGTGAATTAAATTAATTTCTTCTTCTGTTATGATTATGATGCTTAAAAAGAAAAGAAATGCCTCACAGAATTTTATTTTGTAAAAATAGGCTTTTGACAGAGTTTGTAGTCACATATATGAAAGATATATAAATTTGTACATTTCTGGGATATAATTTGGAAATTTGTTTTTCCAATATATGTCTCATATATGCACTTTCTTTAGTTATTTCACTTATAGTAAAATAGTTCATCAAATAAAATAATTATATATATACATACAGGAAAGCTATATGATGTTATAAAATAGTTTGTAATGTAAATTTAGAAATAACCAGGGGATTGGCAAGTCAGCTTTAGTAAAGCCATGCATTGGAGTACAGATAAGAAATTATATTGTATAATAATATTTTTTAAAAACATGCTTGTATTTTAAGCAAACAAAAAAGGTTACAAAATATTAATTTAAAAAGTCTTATTTTGAATGTATACATGCGCATTTACCTAGACATGTATATTTATAAAACAAATAGAAAGAAATGCACTAAAATATGAGTAATCTTGCCTTTCTTGAGTAATTTTTATTTTCTTATATAGTTTCTAAATATTCTCTGACAAAATTTCTCTGTACTTTTAAAGAAAGGAGGAAGAAAGGAAAGCCTAATTTAAGTATAGCCCGTAGTCCTTGATAGCTGTTTAATCAGAATTCCCTAAAGGTGGGGGAGTGGAACAGAGATCAGAAGGCTGATAACACTGAGATCTGATTCTTCCCTGACACCTGGGTGATGTTTTTCCTCTAAGCAGAGGTAAAGTATAAAAGACAAGAATAGGCATGGCTTATTTCTGAGCCAGATTATGGGAAGCCAACTGGGTAGCTGCCAACCAAGCCACCTTATAAAAAGTACTAAAACATCACTTCAGTAAATCTCAGATTTGTTGCCAGTTAACTCAGATGTCTCTACCCAAGAACAACTAGTGAAATATAAAATGATTGACTTCTTTCTCTACAATAGAAAGTAACAAACAACAAAATATGCCTTAGCCTGTGTCTTTTAAGCCTTTTAAATAAATGTTGAACATATGCACAAAGAAAACCTTTGAATGTAAACTAAATTCTTAGCCTGTTTAGGGCCCATGTATTTTGGAAGGTTCAGCTTTATTTCAATACTCTTGTTATTTCTTATTTCTTGTTTTCAAATCTGGTAACTTGGCTACACAGACTAGAAGATGCTTAAACACAATTGTTTCAACTAGTATACTGGTTCTGACTTAATAAGAAAAGTTTAAATAGATCTAGATGTTTTAAAATAAGAATTACATACTAGCCACCTCAGAGTAAAATTGAACAGCCTGAAAATGGAAAGAAAGAAGAGTATTCAGGGGCCCCTCAAAAATGATACAAAACAGACTTTAAATTTGTAGCTAAGAATGATTTCATACATACCTTTAATTTTATTTATCTGGCCTTCTTTTAAGATTTTAATTTTAAAAAGAACACCTACATCTGCAATTGCTATATGCATATATTCTTTAAGTCTTAGAGAACATTCAAAACAGAAGCCTTGTCTTTTTTGTCTTTGGAATCACATAGCTTAACGTAGTACATTATGCAGAATCAATACAGAATGCATATTAACCATATGTATGAATAAGTGGATAGATGGATGGAAAGATGGATAAATACATGAACCTATTTTTAAAGACTTGGATTTTAGCTTTTACCTACTCAGTAAGAAAATAGCATCTTCTCATGGTATCTATTTCAAGCAAAGTAAATAAAATCTAAATGTTCTGACTGGATTTTGAAGGACATACCTGGAACTTACGCAACCTATAAGATGACTGATCATCTTTAATTCTGTTTTTTTGTTTGTTTGCTTTTTCCTGTCATCCACCACACAGCCTTATTCTACATGTCTTCCTAGAAAAGGTCTATAAATAAAACTCCTTCCTTCCTTCATTGTTTGTATATCAGGAATAACAATAATAACATTTTGTTTTACTTTGTACAAGATGCTGGATTTACAAAATACTTTCAAAGTCATCTCTCAGGTAATCATAGGTAATAAAGATGGGGAAATAGGTTGAAGGATGAAGGGTGTATCAACCTTCACAGTAAGTTTTAGAGCCTGTTCTCAGACTCGGATTTTCTGAGTGCAAATCCAGGACTCTCCCATTGCCACAGACACACCAGCTCATCACAGCTTCCTCCAGCTCTGACAGAGTTAAAAGAATAGATTCTAACTACTAGTCTCAGTGCTATATCTGCATTCCTTATTTTCTGCTAATTACTACACTTGCTGTCAACACCGCATATTTCAGGGAAAGTGACAATTCAACTTCCTTCTCTCAGACATTTGAAAGCTTCCTATCCAGGAAGACAGCAGGTCTGGAGCAAACTATGAGAAAGACTATGGCAAAGATTTCTCCCACAGCTGGTAATCCACCCCTAAAATTGAATGATTTCAAAGATGGAAGAGGTAAGATGGGCTGTAGAAAAGTATTGCATTTAAGACTCAAATGTTGCTCCATGGGCCAACAAGGTTGACATCTTTGTGATTTAGCTGGAATATCAAACTACTAATAAAGTACGGCAAGAACACCCTTAAATAAAAAGAATTCACTAGGCAGTTAAAAATGTTATCAGAAAGACTGAAATTGAACAGGAAGCATGAAGGCTTCAAAACCATTCTCACTGTTTAACTGGGGGAGTTGCTCCATTAGCTCAGCTAATTGAACACTCTGTTATCTCACTTGGATTGTCACTGCAGAAGAAAAAGGGGCTGTATTTTTGCCTCCTGAAACAGAATCTGAAACTGGTGAAGAAGGGCAGGGGACAGGATATATGCCGATTACTTTATTTTGACACTAGATCTGTGACTAGAATTAGCTGTGCTTGGATATAAATATCCTTTTAGACATATCCATCCACAGGCAATCTATATTATAATTGGCAAAACTAGCCAAGAAGAAATAAGAGTAGAGAAAAAAGAAACTTTGCCAGTATTTGGGAAGAAATAAAATCTATGTAGTGTTTTATTTAATGATGCAAGATATAAAATAAAATGAGCAACTGTATTATATTTAAACACAAATGATGGGAGAGTATGGGAGGGTGGGATGAATTGAGAGAGTAGGATTGACAGATATACACTGCCATGTGTAAAATAGCTAGCTAGTGGGAAGCTATAGTATAGTACAGGGAACTCAGCTCTCGGCTGTATGATGACCTAGAGGGCTGGGATAAGGGGGTGGGAGGAAGGTTCAAGATATGTTTATATAGCTGATCCAGGCTTCCCTGATGGCTGAGCCATAAAGAATCCACCTGCAGTGCAGGAGAAGCAGATTTGATCCCTGGGTCAGGAAGTTTCCCTAGAGAAGGAAATGACAACCCGTGCCAGTATTCTTGCCTGGGAAATCCCATGGACAGAGGAGCCTGGTGAGCTACATACAGTCCATGGAGTTGCAAAAGGGTCGGACACAACTTAGTGACTAAACAGCAACAATGGTGGTCCACACTGTTGTACAGCAGAAGCTAGCATAACACTATAAAGGAGGTAAGCTAAGCTAAGTCACTTCAGTCGTGTCCGACTCTGTGAGACCCCACAGACGTCAGCCCACCAGGCTCCCCCGCCCCTGGAATTCTCCAGGCAAGAACACTGGAGTGGGTTGCCATTTCCTTCTCCAGTGCATGAAAGTGAAAAGTCAAAGTGAAGTCGCTCAGTCCTGTCCGACTCTTAGCGATCCCATGGACCGCAGCCTACCAGGCTCCTCCATCCATGGGATTTTCCAGGCAAGAGTACTGGAGTGGGGTGCCATTGCCTTCTCCAATAAAGGAGTTATACTCCATTAAAAAATAATAAATGGTAAAAGAAACTTCAATGATGGAAAGGTAGAAGTAAAAGAAAAAACTTTTCAATATGTCTGTTTTTGTCTTTTTGCTCTTAATTTTTTATAGCTAAAATAAAAGATACATCCTGTGAATTCAACTGAGTTGAAATGTACGTGGACTGGTTACCTAACTGTTGTGAAAAAATATATAAAGTCAGATCCACATTTCATATCATATATTAAAATATGTTTTAACTGAAATATATTTTAATGGAAAATTCCAACAGCATAAGATGAAAATCACTGTCACCCAAAATGCAATAGAAGAAATGATAACAAAATCATTAACTAAAAACTGAAGATAGAATATATAGACAGAAGTTTCTATATGCCAACACATCATTAAAAAAAAATCACGTAAGGGACAGATCAAGATGATAGAGTAGGAAGATCCCAGGCCTCCCTCCTCCCAAAGACACATTAAACTACAGCTAATACATAGAGAACAACTATCTCTGAAAATGAAATGCAGAGTAGCAGAAAAGATTTTTCTATCACAAAGGATATAATGAAAAGGCCACACTGAGACAGGTAGAATGACAGAGATATAGTAGTCAGAACACACGTCCCTGGTACAGAGACCCACAAGTGGGAGAGACATCACAACTGAGGAGGTCCCGTCTCAGGAGTGAGGGGTCCATCCTCACATAGAGCTCCCCGGTCCAGGGGATCTACACCAAGAAGATGACCTCCCACTTGTAATTCTTGGCTTTCAAAACTAGTAGGACTTAAGTCTGAAAAAGCAAAAGGAGTATGAGGAACTGAAACTTTGCTCTTGAAAGGCTCATACACAAACTCACTCCCAGTCCTAGTGCACAGGAAGCACCTTGAAAAGTGCCGGGATCATGTGAGAAGGAGATTCATTGGCTAATTTTATGGCACGTGCTGGAGTGGCAGGGATCTAATAGAACTTCTTCCAGTTAGGGGACTGCTGGTGGGTGCCATTTTTCTTATTCTCTTTGCTCTTTTCTAGTCCTGTGCTGATGGGCACAATTCATGTCATTCTCCATCAGCTTAGCAAACACAGTGAACCCCACCTTAGTGTTTCCCTGAGGACCAGTACCACCCATGCCCAACCTATTAACCATTGAGTCCCTTGGACTTCAAGGAGATCAAACCAATTAACCCTAAAGGAAATCAATCCTGAATATTCATTGGAAGGACTGATGCTGAAGCAGAAATTCCAATACTTTGGCCAACTGATGCTAAGAGCTGACCCATTAGAAAAGACCCTGATGCTGGTAGAGATTGAAGGCAGGAGGAGAAGGGGATGACAGAGGATGAGATGGTTGGATGGCATCACTGATTCAATGGACATGAGTTTGAGCAAGCCCTGGGAGATTGCGAAGGACAGGGAAGACTGACATGCTACAGTCCATGGGATCACAAAGAGTCAAACACAACTGAGTGACTGAACAACAACAACCCCTTTCTCTGCTCATATCTAGCTGCCTGCTCCTACACTACCTTAATGTACCAAAGAAGTTCATATACTGATAGCAATAGATCCATGCCCCATACAGGTATTTCTTTTAACTGTAAAGTTTTTCACTGCCCTTCTGCTTGACTACATGGCAGAGCCACTGCTTATGGGTCTATATACACCCAAACATCAGGGTTCTTCTGATTGTTTATTCCATCACTACAAGGAAGCAGCATGCTGGTAAGTCAACTGAGATGATTTGTTGCTACCTTTATCAATCACAGTTTTCCCAGGAGTCACTCATGGTGTAGTGGACTGTCAAAGAGTATGCTTGGAACTGTTATCCATAAACCAAGCATCTTCTTTTGATCAGTTTAAGTCTGTTCATAGTGCACCCCTCATACGGCAATAGGATCAGGCAACAACTTGGATGGTTCTAAGTCAGTCCAAGAGGAAACCTTATATTCCTCAGGTAGTGTGTCCCTATACAAACCATTTCCATTATATTATTGAATTCTTCTGGACACTGACTTCCTTATTAGAGTGCTTCTCTAATATTACCCAGGACGTTATAGGCATTTTAGGTTTCAGTATCTATTTTATCCTAGTAACATTCAATAACAAGTCAATAACCGCCTCTAAAGTGGCTTTTACCATACCACCACAAGTGGAAATTTTCTGGTACAAACTGTAGCTGTTGTTGTTAGGTGGCGTTCACGGGATTTTGCCATAACCTCCAGTCTATGTAAGTTACAGATTCTTCCAAAATTGTATCGGAGTGCTAATTCAGTTCAGTCCAGTTCAGTTGCTCAGTCGTGTCTGACTCTTTGTGACCCTATGAATCACAGCACACCAGGTCTCCCTGTCCATGGCCAACTCCCGGAGTTCACTCAAACTCATGTCCATCAAGTCAGTGATGCCATCCAGCCATCTCATCCTCTGTCATCCCCTTCTCCTCCTGCCCCCAATCCCTCCCAGCATCAGAGTCTTTTCCAATGAGTCAACTCTTCGCATGAGGTGGCCAAAATATTGGAGTTTCAGCCTGAGCATCAGTCCTCCCAATGAACACCCAGGACTGATCTCCTTTAGGATGGACTGGTTGTATCTCCTTGCAGTCCAAGGGACTCTCAAGAGTCTTCTCCAACACCACAGTTCAAAAGCATCAATTCTTCAGCGTTCAGCTTTCCTCACAGTCCAACTCTCACATCCATACATGACCACTGAAAAAATCATAGCCTTGACTAGACGGACCTTTGTTGGCAAAGTAATGTCTCTGCTTTTGAATATGCTATCTAGGTTGGTCATAACTTTCCTTACAAGGAGTAAGTGCTAATTATAAAAGTTCAAATGCAGTGACTGAGACACTGCTCTTTGAAATTCTGATAGACTAGGGTGTTATTTAGGTTCGCATTCAAATAACTGTCTTCTTTCAGGCAGTTTTATAGATAGAGGCTAAAGTGTCTCAATGGTAAAGAATCTGCCTGCCAATGCATGAGATGCGGGTTCAATCTCTGGGTCAGAAAGATCTCCTGGAGAAGGAAATGGCAACCCACTCCAGTATTCTTGCCTGGGAAATCCCATGGACAGAGGAGCCTGGAAGGCTACAGTGCATGGGGTCACAAAAGATTCCGATACGACTTAGCAACTAAACAACAATATTCCTAGTCGTGGAATATGCATCCTACAAAATCCAAACAACCTGACCATTTACTGGATTTCTTGCTTAGTTCCAGAGATAGGAAATACAGTGATTTACTTTTAGTTTTTTGCGGAATGTCATGAATCTCCTGCCCAGATTATTCCTAACAAATTTACCATCTGAGTGGGTTCTTCCATCTTTCCTGGATTTATCAAGCAGCCTCTGCTATTCATGTGTATCACCATAAAATTTGTCTGTTCTAGTTTATTTTTTAGTTTGTGATATTATCATGTTATCAAGATAGTGTATTGCCACACTTGGGACATGCCTCAAATCCAAATTCCTTCTAGCAAAATTATGCCAGTAAATTGGTGACTCCAAATAACCCTATGGCAACATAATAAAGGTAAACTGGATTTCATCCCAGATGAAGGCAAACCGGTTGGCCCTTCCATAAGATCAGAATGGAGCAAAAAGCACGTGTGAGATCAGCCATTTAGTACCAGCCTCCTTTATCTTGCATTTCTTTTTATACCATAACCAGGGACTGCTGATACTAGAGACAGTGCTACTCCATTCAAGCCTTGATAATCTACTACTTGTCTCTACTGGGCCATCTGCTTTGTGGATGGGTCACAAAGGGCAGATATACAGAAAATTTAGTGGTATCAGTACTCCAGTTTCTAACATGTCATTCATTAAAGTGATAATCTCTTTCCATCTACCAGTTATTTAACACTGTTTTAAATTAATAACCTGTACAGGATATACTATAAATTCTCATCTAGCCTGTCCAGTTAATACTACTTGAAGGACAAACTTATATGCCTTCTGCTTTATAATATTAAGTAGAAGTATTCTCCAGTCAGACATAATATCCATTCAAATAATACATTTAGGTAAAGGAGACATGACCATGTCACATAAAGTCTCTTCAAACACTCCACTTTTCACCCAAGCTTTTACTTTAGTCCCATTGACTATTGCATCTCTATACCATCTCATTTCAACTGTAGCCCCTGTTAGGACTTTTTCAACAGGTTTGGGGTTTCCATGACAAGTAGTTCCAGGTAGGATCCTCTCTAGCTCCCTGTCCTTTCTCGTTTGTTCACACATGTGCATGTGGCATTGGGCCCCAGCCAAGGGTCAGGCCAGAAGACCCTGGCACTTAGATCAGTCCTTATCCTTATTAGTTAGACTATCACCCTCTGGTAATCTGAGGTCACATATGTCATTATGATCTTTGCTTTTGGGTTTTTAAACTTCTCTAAACTAGGGTAAATATGGAAGATTTGTCTAGAGCACTTCAATGTTAGGGAACCAGGAGTGGCTCCCATCTGTTTATCAATCTTTGAAGGCTTTTGTTTAGAATCTGTCAGTGGCCTTTTATTCATCCAATTCCATAGTAACTATTTAAAGGCTTTCAGCTTGCTGTGATGGATCTCTTGACTACTATTTTCTTTGTCTTTCCTCAATCGCTGTGAATCATTCTAATTTTCTTAGATCTTTGAGTCTCAGTAAGGGGAGCTGAAACAACAAATCTAATATGGCTTTTTTGATCTTTCTCTGATTTTTACAGCATGGGGCATGGTGTGCCCATGCAGAAAGGACCCACTTAACATAGTATTTAGCTTCCCTGATGGCACTAGTGAAAAAGAACACATTCCAATGCAGGAGATGTAAGAGACTCAGGTTAGATCCTTGAGTAGGGAAGATCCCCTGGAGGAGGAAATGTCACTCCAGTATTCTTGCCTGGAGAATCCCATGGACAGAGGGGCCTGGCAGGCTACCTTCCATAGCGTCACATGTTGTACATGACTAGCAACTTAGCACACACACAGAATCATAGTTTTTACCACAATATGGTTGAAGAGACTATTAAATGGATGAATATCCTAATAAGTATAAAATTATTCCAGCATGCCTTTCATATGCGGCATATCGGCCACTTTAGTTGGGGAGTTCCACTTATGTGAAGGAGGGAAAGGATAATTCTCAGGATAAACAAACTTGATCTTGTTTTTTCTGCAGTCCACCAAGCTAGCTGTCCCTTCAGGAAGAAACCTATTATGTGTTTGGATAATGTGCAGCAGCCAGTTTTATGAAGATAACATTACCCTGATAGCAAAGTCAGATAAATACACTCTATGAAAACTACAGACCAATAGCCCTGATGAATATAGGTGCAAATACTTTCAAAAAAATACTAGTGATCAAAATTCAACTGCACATTAAAACAGCACATTATATACCATGATGAATATAACCCTGAGGCACAAGGATGATTCAACTCATGCAAATTAATAAATGTGGTACACCACATTTACAGAATGAACTATAAATATATGATCATCTCAGTAGATGCAGAAAAAGCATTCAGCAAAATACAACATTCTTCTATAATAAAAATTATCAACAAATTAGATATAGAAGAAACATACTTCAGTATAATAAAGGTCATATATGATAAGCCCCCATATAACACTGTAATCAATGGTAAAAGGTTGAACATTTTGCCTCTAAGGTCAGGAACAAGATAAGGATGCCAACTCTTACCACTCCTATTCAACTAAGTATTAGAAGTCCTACCCAGGGAAATTAGGAAAGGAAAAAAAAAGTGAAGGAAACACAAATCCAAAGGAAAGAATTAAAATTATCACCCTTTGCAGATAATATGATCTTCTGTAGACAAAATCCTAAAGACATCACCAAAAACCTGTTAGAACCAATCAATGAATTCAAAAATTGCTGGGCACAATATCAACATATAGAAATCAGTTGTGTTTCTATACACTAACAATGAGATACCTGATAAAGAAATAAAGAATACAATCCCATTCAGAATATCATTAAAACAATGAAATACTTAGGAACAAATATAACCAAAGCGGTAAAGATCTGTACTGCAAAACTTGGTAAAAGAAATTAAAAAGGCCAAAAATATGGGAAGATATCCTAAGTTCATGAACTGGAAGAATTAATATTGTTGAAACATTCATACTACCCAAAGCCATCTTTGCATTCATTGCAATTTCTACCAAAACCCAATAGCATTTTTCACAGATATGGAAAAAGTAATCCCCAAATTTGTTAGAATCATAAAAGACCTAAATAGCCAAAGTGACCTTGAGAAAGAAGAACAAAACTGGCGGCATCATACTTCCTCATGTCAATCCATTCTACAGTAGTAATCAAATTAATAAAGTACTGGCATAAAAAGAGACCCATAGATCAATCAAACAAAAGAACATGGAAATAAGCCCACCCATATATTGTCAACTGGTATTTAACAAGTGATCCAGATACTTAACGGGAAAGGATAGTTTCTTCAATAAGTGGTGTTGAGTAGCCACATGAAGAATGAAATTAGAGTTCTATCATGCACCACTCACAAAAAGTAACTCACAGAGAAATTCATATTAAAACTACAATGAGATACCATTTCACACATGTTAGAATGGCTTTCATTAAAAAGACAAGAGAGAAATATTGGGAAGGATGAGGAGAAAAGGGAATTGTTTTTAATTCTCTATTTTTTAAAATTGAAATATAGTTGATTTACAATGATGTGCTAATTTCTGCTGTACAGCAAAGTGACTCAGTTACATATATATATATATTTTTTTTAATATTCTTTTTCATTATGGTTTATCCCATGAGACTGCATATAGTTCCCTGTTCTATAGAGTAAGACCTTGCTTATCCATTCCAAATAAATTAATAATAGTTTGCATGTGCTAATCCCAAACTAGACATGAACTTGGGTTAACTCCAGGAGATGGTGAGGGACAGAGAGGCCAGGCGTGCTGCAGTCCATGGGGTCATAAAGAGTCATGACTGGGCAACTGAACAATCCCAAACTCCCACTCCATTCCTCTCCCTCTCCCCTACCCCCTCAGCAACCACAAGTCTCTTCTATATGTCTGTGAGTCTGTTTCTGTTTTGTTGAAAGGCTCATTTTTGGCATATATTAGATTCCAAATATAAATGATAGCATATTATATTTGTCTCTCTGACTTACTTCATTTAATATGATAATTTCTGGTTTGCACCCATGTTGCTGCAAATGGCATTATTTCATTAGTTTCTATGGCTGAGTAGCATGCCATTGTATCTATGTACCACATCTTGTTTATCCATTCATCTGTCAGTGGACATTTAGGTTGTTTCCATGTCTTGACTTTTGTGAATAGTGTTGCTATGAACATACAGGTGCATATATTTTTTGGCCACTATATGCACATGATATGATACAATATATAGAAAATCCTAAGGACTCCACACAAAAACTACAGATGTAATAAAATAATTCAGCAAAGTAGCAGGATATAAGGTTAACATTCAGAAATCAGTGACGTGTATTTATATTAACAATTAAATATCAGAAATGTAAAAACAAACAAAAAACAAAAAAAAAATTTCTTTTAAAATTTCACCAGATTGGAAGACTTTATATTTTTAGAATGGCAGTACTACCAGAGCAATCCACAAATTTATTGTGATTCCTATCAACTTAATCATGGCATTCTTCACAGAACTAGAACAAATAATCCAAAAATTTATATAAAACCATAAAGGGTCTAGAATTGTCAAAGCAATCCTGAGGAAAAAATAACAAAGCAGGAGGCATTATTCTCCCAGACTTTAGACAATACTTCAAAGCTACAGTAACCAAAACAGTTTGATAGTGGTACGAAAGCAGACATATGGACCAATGGGACAGCATACAGAGCACAGAAATACACTTTCACACTTATGGTCAATTAATCTTTGACAAAGGGGGCAGGAATATAAAATGGGAAAAAGTCTTTTCAGCAAGTGGTTCTGGAAGGTTGGACAGTTGCATGTAAATCAATGAAGTAAGAACATGCTCTCACACCATACAAAAAAATAAACTCAAAGTGGATTAAAGATTTAAATATTAAGTATAACACCACAAAACTCCTAGAATAAAGGAAATGCAAATGTTCTCTGACATAAATCATACGAATGTTTTCTTAGGTCAGCCTCCCAAGACAATAGAAATAAAAACAAAAATAAACAAACGGGACCTATCAAACTTACAAGATTTACACAGCAAAGAAAATCATAATAAAATGAAGACAACCTGTCATACGGGAGAAAATGTTTGTAAATAATGCAACCAACAAGGGCTTAATCTCCAAAATGCACAAACAGCTCATACAATTCAGTAACAACAAAAGCAACCCAGTCAAAAAGTGGTCAGAAGACCTTGATAAACATTTCTCCACAGAAGACATACAGATGGCTGGTAAGCACATGAAAAGATGCTCAACATCACTAATTATTAGAGAAAATATAAATCAAAACTACTATGAGTACAGTTCACATGGATCAGAATGTCCATCATTAAGAAGTCGATAAATAAGAAATGCTGGAGAGGGTATGGAGAAAAGAGAACCCTCCTACACTGTTGAGAACTTAAATTGGTACAGCCACTATAGAAAAAAGTATGGAAGTTCCTCAGAAAACTGAAAACAGAACTACCATATGACCCAACAATTCCACTCTTTGGCATATAGCCACTCAAAATTGTAATTTAAAAAGGGAACTCTTGTGTGCTGTGGTGGAAATGTATTATATATCAGAATCACTACTATGGAAAATAGTATGGAGGTCACTTTTTAAATTAAAACTAGAACTACTTTAAGATTCAGCAGTCCTACTTCTAGGTATTTATTGAAAGGAAATGAAAAAAAAAAAGATATCAACAAGGTATTTACACTTTCACGTTCACTGTAGTATTATTCACAATAGCCAAGATATGGAATTCTGTATGTATAAGAAGCAAATAAAAGAAAAGAAAGACTGATTAAAGGATAATGAAAATTGATATTGTAATAGATATATGATTTTGTAGTTGTCTAGTCACTAAATTGTGTCTGACTCTTTGCAACCCCATGGACTTTTGCCCACCAGGCTCCTCTGCCCATGGGGTTTCCCAGGCAAGAACACTTGCCATTTCCTTCTCCAGATACATGATTATCTATGGACAAAACCCAAAATAATAATAATAGAGTTTAGAAAGCTTTCTAGACATAAAATACCTTAATAAAAAGCTCTGGGAGTTGGTGATAGACAGGGAAGCCTGGCATGTTGCAGTCCATGGGGTTGCAGAGTTGGGCACAACTGAAAAAGCATTAACTCAGAAACTTTACTCCTATTCGTGCACACCAGAGGAAACTCTTCCTTCTGTGCACCAGAGGGCACATCCAAGAATGTTCATAGAAAATGTTGTTTTGTGATAGTAAAAAAAGTGGAAAGAATCCAAATATACATGGAAGAAGCCTGAGTTATAAATATTTGAATATTTACCAACTAGATTATTCTATCCAGACATTGGACAACTTACACAAACACACATGGATGAACCTTGGAAACATATTATCAATAACTTTGAAAAGCAATATTTAGAAGGATATCCAGTTTTATGTGACATTCAAAAACGTTCAAAACTAAATTTGTGGTAAACTTATAAAAAGCAAAAAATTATATAAGTACAATTGACAACATAGCCATTTATGAGTAGAGAAAGGAGGAACATATTGGTGAGGGAGGAATCAAACAGTTTTAAGATTTCTGGTAGAGCTTTATTTCTCAAACAACATTAATACAATCATGTTGGTTATATTTTTATGTATTTTAACCTACACATGCTATAAATATTCTTTTGTATAAACTGTGGAAAATTCTGAAAGAGATGGGAATACCAGACCACCTGACCTGCCTCTTGAGAAATCTGTATGCAGGTCAGGAAGCA
>NW_011494738.1:3368961-3369275 GCF_000754665.1 Bison bison bison | reverse complement strand
AGATGGCTGGATGGCATCACTGATTCAAAGGACGTGAGTCTGAGTGAACGCCTGGAGTTGGCCATGGACAGGGAGGCCTGGTGTGCTGTGATTCATGGGGTCGCAAAGAGTCAGACATGACTGAGCAACTGAACTGAACTGAACTGAATATTAAAACAAAAATTATTATGCTTATTATTCAAATTTCTAAAACAAAATAAAACAAGTTTTTATTACACTTTAATATTTTCCTGCTTCAGTTCAGTTCAGTTGCTCAGGCATGTCCGACTCTTTGCGACCCCATGAATCGCAGCACACCAGGCCTCCCTGTACAC
>NW_011494738.1:3363084-3368861 GCF_000754665.1 Bison bison bison | reverse complement strand
TCCAAATTTGCTGGCATATTGAGTGCAGCACTTTCACAGCATCATCTTTCAGGATTTGAAAGAGCTCAACTGGAATTCCATCACCTCCATTTGCTTTGCTCGTAGTGATACTTTCTAAGGCCCACTTGACTTCACATTCCAGGATGTCTGGCTCTAGGTTTTTTTTCTGCTTAGCATCCTTCAAATTCATAGTGTTTAAGTAGTTTTAGGGGTTAAACAAAGCATGTTCATCCTCACTCACTAATACCCTTTCCAAAAATTGGAAGATCAATGACTAAATATAAACTTTTATGAAAATATTTAAATTAAACTAAAAAGCCTCTTGATGAAAGTGAAAGAAGAGAGTGAAAAAGTTGGCTTAAAGCTCCACATTCAGAAAATGAAAATCGTGGCATCTGGTCTCATCAATTCATGGGGAAACAGTGGAAACAGTGTGAGACTTTATTTTGGGGGGCTCCAAAATCACTGCAGATGGTGATTGCAGCCATGAAATTAAAAGACGCTTACTCCTTGGAAGAAAAGTTATGACCAATCTAGATAGCATATTCAAAAGCAGAGACATTACTTTGCCAACAAAGGTTCGTCTAGTCAAGGCTATGGTTTTTCCAGTGGTCACGTATGGATGTAAGAGTTGGTCTGTGAAGAAAGCTGAGTGCCAAAGAATTGATGCTTTTGAACTGTGGTGTTGGAGAAGACCCTTGCGAGTCCCTTGGACTGCAAGGAGATCCAACCAGTCCATCCTAGAGGAGACCAGTCCTGGGTGTTCATTGGAAGGACTGATGCTGAGGCTGAAACTCCAATACTTTGGCCACCTCATGGGAAGAGTTGACCTATTGGAAAAGACTCTGATGCTGGGAGGGATTGGGGGCAGGAGGAGAAGGGGACGACAGCGGATGAGATGGCTGGATGGCATCACCGACTCAATAGACATGAGTTTGAGTGAACTCTGGGAGTTGGTGATGGACAGGGAGGCCTGGTTTCTGCGATTCCCAGGGTTGCAAGGAGTTGGACACGACTGAGCGACTGATCTGAACTGAAATTGCTCAAGATCATCTCCTCTTTTCTGAGTTCTCTTTCTTCTTTCCTTTCCTCCTACATATCTTGCATTATTTTTTGATCAAGTTTAAATTATTAGAAGATCCATATTTTAGAGTTCACATTATGAAGTCTGGGTGTCACCGACTCTTTGTGACTCCATGGACTGTAGCCTGCCAGGTTCCTCTGTCCATGGAATTTTCGAGGCAGTAATACTCGAGTGAGTTGCCATTTTCTTCTCCAAGGGATCTTTCTGACCCAGAGATCAAACCCCTGTTTCCTGCATTGGCAGGCAGTTTCTTTACCACTGAGCCATGAGGGAAGCCCAGTATGAAGCTTATTCACTACTTAGATTCTGTAAGAGGCATCCTAATCCTATAGCCTTGGTAGGTCTTTATTTTCTGGTTTAGCATAGTGTTTAATTTTATACTTAGTATTTATCAATAAAATGAATGGAAATTTGGTCATTTGAAGAAACTATGTAATATCATTACCATTAAGACCTATATTGTAAAGACACTGTACTGAAAATAAGTTATGTTTAATTTTAATCCCCTTAATCTTTTAGGTCATATTTTGATGTTAATTATCACTGTGTAACTATACTGGAAACCCATGAAGATTAATATATGACTTAAGGTTTTTGCTTGTTTTGTTTTTCCCTTCCTACCTTCTTATTTCTTTGACCTTTAGAAGATTTGCAGTGGTGAATCTAGTTTTTAGAAAATGAATTCTCACAGGTATGTGTGCTGCTGTTGTTCTTAACCAGATCACCCTGAGATGTTTTATTTTTGCCTGATAAATACATAGCCTTCAGAACTCTTTTATTCTTCCCTTTTTCCCCTTCAAATAGCACCAGGCTTTTGGTTAGTAAAGTGTCCAGGACTAGGATAAATATTTTATCTGTCAATGAGCAAATACAAAACTGTTGTAAACTAGAATGACCAGAGGTTCCTGGTTTGATGAACTATGCAGAAAATAAAATCATTATTAAGCATTTCACTGACACTTGCATATATACTTAAAAATAATAAAAGATGCTAATTCTATACTTTATTCATATGTTAACTCTATATGGGGTCAAAATTAGGAAAACAATGCATATAAAACATGGCTTATTGTATATTTGACAAATAATGTGCCATATTTTTTCCTTACCAGCTCCAAGAAATTAAAAACCAAGTTCATTTAGATTACAGAAGCATAGCACTTATATTATTCTTCCTTGGGGGATCGAGGACAGGAAAAAGTAATTAATTAACTCTTCTACCTTTATAAAAACCTACAATTAGTTTTTATTTTTCATACTGCCCATTAGCAGGTTAGTAATAATTCTAATCAGAATCTTTGGGGCACATTTTGAAACATGAAAAAACCATTATTGTACTGCTAAATGAATTGAAGACTAACATACAAAAATCAAAATAGCCCATTACTGAATCATAATTAATCCAACCAAATATCAAAGTCATCATAAAGTTACACAGTGATTCTAAAATTCACTGTATTAAACATTTTCCTGAGTACTAAAAAAAAGATGATTATGTAAGGTCAGCACATTTACATTCCACTTATGATGAAAAGCAAATGACTAGCAATGTATTTGTAGTTACAAGACTGTCAACCATGAAAAGCTTGAGGAAAAATACTTTAGAGATGCCTGGTGTTATAGGCAGTATAATGACCTCTTAAAGATGTCTATATCCTAATCCCTAGAACTTATGAGTATGTTTTTTTTTACATTTAAAAGTCATTTTATAGATGCGATTAAATTAATATTTTAGAAACTGAGAGTTTATTCTGAATGTATTGGTGGCCTCATGTGAAAGAGGGAAGCAACAGAGTCAGAGAAGGAGGCATAACAACAGAAGTAGAGGTTAGACAATGAAAAAGAGAGAAATATGGATCTGACAAAAATATGGATCTGATGAAAGTTAGGCTGCTGCTAATTTTGAATATGGGGGATGGAGCCATGAGCCAAGGAATGTAGATGGCTTCTAGCAGCTGGAAAAGGCAAGGGAAAGAGTATTCTTCTCTAGAGCCTCCAGAAAAAGGCAGCCCCACCCAAACTCTAATTTCAGCCCAGTGAAAATCATTTCAGAGTTTTTACCTCTAAAACTATAAGCTGATGCATCTGTGTTGTTTTAAGCACGACATTTGTGGTAATTTGTTACAGTAATTTGTAACAAATTGTACTAGGAAACCATGTACTGGTATAGCACAAATGTGTGTACATGTGACAAGTTGTTGTCTGCTTGGAGACAACATAAGGTAGGGAAATATCTACATTCTTCTCATCATTATAGCTTTGTTATTCAAATGATCTTTACTCATTTAAAGATTTAGTTTTTACATTGTGCTGATATACTATTATCAATTAATGATAAAGAGAAAAAACTAATTGGACCATGGACAATTGAAATAATAATGATGTTAAATTAATGTGTTATATACAGTATTCTATATCCTGAAAACAAAACTTTTTTGCCTTTTTTGCCTATAATATATGTGGAAGAATCACAAAATTTGCCATATTTTTACAGAACCAATAAAATTCAACAGTGGTAGAAAGCAAATTGCACAGACTATCTTCTCCCCAAAATGTGTAAAGTTATAAACTAATGAGATATTTAATTCTTTTAAATCCTATCAGATACTTGAGAATCATCATTCCATATATGAATGTATAATATACTTGTAGATAGACAAATTGGTTCAGTAGGAAAGTTAGTATATATGTGCCTGCTTTATTTCAGAAGGATCTTCTTTCCTATGATCACACTGAAATAAAATTACAGCCTTTCAAAATCTATAAGATGCAGCATAAGTTGTGTGTGCTAACGAGGTATATTCAGAGGAAATGTCTTGTCCTTTTCAAATGTGAAAACAAGGAAAAGGCAAAAAATGAACAAAACATTCAGCTCAAAATATTATTTTGACTGCACAAAGGAAACTGAAGGAAAGCAAACAGAGTTAAAGAAATAAAAAATGCTAACTGATGGAACTGAACTAGGTGATTTAGGAACCGGAATGATAAGTACAATTGCCTATAAACCTAAGACATGGCTGTTTTAAAAAAAATGTAACATATCTATGAAAAATCTAATAAAAATAGTGAATATGCAAATTATAAACTGTACACATTTAAAGGAGATATAATAGTGTCTTAACTCAGGTTGCCATGACAAAACAACATATACTTGGTGATTTAAACAGATTTATTTTTCATAGTTCTGTAGGGTGGAAATCTGAGATCATGGTGCCAGCAAAGTTAAGTGCTGGTGAGACCTCTCTTCCTGGCTTACAGATGACTGCCTTCTCACTGTGTGCTCACAGGGCCTTTCTTGAGTACATGTGAATGGAGAGAAAAAGAGAGATCTCTCCTGCTTTTTAAATAAACTCATCAATTCTATCCAATTAGAGTCCCACCTTTATGACCTCATTTAAACTCAGTTACCTCCTAAAAGCCCTATTTCCAAAATAGTCACATTAGGGCTTCAACATATAAACTTTGGTGGGAGCACAATGCAGTTTATAGCATTCAACCCCTGACCCTTCCAAAATTCATGTTCTTCTCTCATGCAAGATATGTTCATTCTATCTTAACAACCTCAACAGTCTTCATTCCAACATTAAGTCTGAAGCTCAGTCTCCCTTAAATATCATCTAAATCAGATATGGGTGAGACTCGAGGCATGAATCATCCTGAGGCAAGATTTCTCTCTAGCTGTAAACCTGTGAAACCAGGCAAGATATGTGCTTCCAAAATACAGTGGGGGACAGTTATAGGATAGACATTCCCATTCCAAATGGAGAAACCAGAAGGAAATAAATGATCTCAATAAAATCCAAAACCTAGCCAAGTAAACTTCACTGGATCTTAAGGCTCAGTAATATGAATATCTGCAAACACACATGCAGGCAGGTTTATAGGGAGACAGGAAGAAAGATAGATAATAAGGAATCAGCTCATGTGACCATGGAAGGTGAGAAGTCCCAAGACCTAAAATTGTCAAGCTGGAGAGCCAGGAATGACAATGGTATAGTTGCAGTACAAATCCAAAGGCCTCCACACCAGGAGAGTTAATGGTGTAAGTTCCAGTCTGAAAGCTAGCAGGCTCAGCACCCAAGAACTGATTTTTCAGTTCAAGTCTAAATGTGGGAAAAGACTGCTGTTTCAGCTGAAGTAGTGAGGCAGGTGTAGTTCGCTCTTACTCAGTTTTTTGGTTCAGCTCAGGTCTTCAGTCAATCGGATGAGGTTCATCCACATTAAAGACAGCAATCTGCTTTAGGCAGTCTTCCAATTCAAATGTTAATCTCATCCCAAATTGTCCGGAAGCATTTAACAGGAGGCTTCCTGTGTGCTGTTTTGGATCTCTCAGGAATCCTCTGTTCCTTATTAATTCCTGAATATTCAGGAATTAAGAGAAGAGGCAAGCCTCTCCCCTGGCTGAGGAATCCAGGCATTTCCTTCGTTAGTTTTTCAATACGGTGGTAAGTAGCCTCTTCCTTCTTATGAACCATATGGTAAAAGTGATTGTTTACAACTCTCTCATTCTTTAATATGGATCTCCTATGTTTTGTAAGTCTGGAATTTTAATCTTTATCTTTGCTGAGAATAACTGCCTTGTAAGACGAATCCCAGGGACAGTGGAGCCTGATGGGCTGCCGTCTATGGGGTTGAACAGAGTCGGACACAACTGAAGCAACTTAGCAGCAGCAGCAATACAGTATATATGCCC
>NW_011494738.1:3333006-3362349 GCF_000754665.1 Bison bison bison | reverse complement strand
TTATGGATGCTTTGGAGAAGGCAATGGCACCCCACTCCAGTACTCTTGCCTGGAAAATCCCATGGATGGAGGAGCCTGGTGGGCTGAAGTCCATGGGGTCGCAAAGAGTCCGACACGACTGAGCGACTTCACTTTCACTTTTCACTTTCATGCATTGGAGAAGGAAATGGCAACCCACTCCAGTGTTCTTGCCTGGAGAATCCCAGGGGCAGGAGAGCCTTGTGGACTGCCTGCCGTCTATGGGGTCACACAGAGTCGGACACGACTGAAGCGACTCAGCAGCAGCAGCAGCATGGATGCTTTTTGCTATCTTAGCTGGAGTGCTTGATGTGTAGGTAAAGACGGCATCCTGGATACTCAACCTCCTGCCATCATGAAGCGAATAAGAGATGAGCCATCTGTCTGTGCCCTGTCTGAGTTTCTGATCCAAAGAATGATAAAAATAATAATAATAAAATAGTTGTTTTCTTTCAGGCCAAGAGGTTGGCAGAGTTTGTTAGGCTGACTAGATACGAATCAAAGGATACAAAACTGGCTTCAGTAGAAGAGGATGTGACCTCTTCTAGAGAGCATAAAACAGAGCATAAAAAAGGGGTAAGGGAAGGAGATGAGGGGAGGGGAATTGATGGAATCAGAGGGGGAGGGGATGGTAGGGGAGGAGGGAGGAGGGAAGGGAAGAGCACAAAGGAACAACCCAATGACCTCATTTGCATCCCTTGCTTTGAGCCAGAAAACTAACCCTTCTCTAGACTTCTGAGTTATTAGAGACAATAAATACCCTTTTTTGCTTAAGTTAGGCTGAGGTGGGTATCTGCCACAGCAAAGAGTTCTGACTGAAAAGTCTCCTCCAGGTAAAGGCCCTGGCCTGGCTATTTACAGAACTCTACACAGCTGGATAAAGGCTTGGCCATTAACCCTCTTTAAAATATTGATGTGGATTAAAGTGAATACTGGAAAGGTGAAGTTCACTTCAGCTTTTGTTTTTTACCCATGGGGGAATGAAACATATGACAAAACTAGGTCATCAAGGTTTATAGTTGGTAAAGTATGGACATAGAAGAAATTGAAAGGAAGTTTATTTCTCTTAAACTCAGAGATTACGAGCAATGGCTGTAAATCACACAGTCGATTGCTAATAATTGCCTTTTAGTTTGTTTTCTAATCATGGTATCATCCCCAGAACCATTTTCAGAAATGAGATTTACAATTTGGAATACCTAAGAGATTTACGGGCTTTGATTCTGCTAGAGCTACAGCGGGAAAAAGGCTTTATTTTTTGCCTGAAGAGGCTATCAGTGTTTATTGTTGTATATACAGCTTTGCTCCAGTCATTTTCAAACTTTAAAAAAGTAAAATTGTCTTTGAACCCTACCCTCATATTAATTACTGCCATTTTCCATATATTTACAAATTCTATTTTAGCTACTTACAGGAATCTTTATCATTAATCCTTCTACAAATCTAAGTAAATAATAACCCATTGGAACAGTACTGTAAAAACAACTTCATAATGTATTACAATGAAAAAAAATCAATAAACAGGCTCTAAACCAGGTCGACTATGAAAGAGACAGAAAGAAGAGAGAAATCACCTCATTGCTCAGTCATTTGGAAGTCAGCTGGATGTCAAGTCAATGGCCAGCAAGGAATGTGGCAAGTGCACAGAAAGCTTGATCAAATAAATTCATATGAAGATTTCCCCTTTCATTCCACAACAAAGCCACCAAAATTTAAATGAGAATTTAACTGATTATATTTATTGCTAAAAATTAATCTATTTGCAATTCATTTACAAAGACTGGATAATAAGATAACTTCACATATTTGAGAGAGATTTCTCCAGCTTTCAAATGTTCATGGTCTACTCTGAAAATAATTCAAACAACTGTTAAAATGCTGAAGTGTCTTTGAAGTTCCATAACGTTGTAAACTTTGTGCCTAATAATAAAATGACCATATCTAGGAAAAAGAAAGATTCTTTTAAAGAGAGAAACTGATATAAACATACAAGATTATATACATGACAGTTACCAGGTATAAAGACAGAGAACAAGGTATATATAAGAAACTGCAGTCTGTCTGCCTTTCGGTTCATCTTTTAACTATAGATTGCCAGTTAAATTTCACTCTAAGAATAGGGAGAACATATACACAAGCACACACACACGCAAACCCACACACACAACTAGGCTCTATTTAAAGTGACGCAATATCCTGATTTGAATAATTTTCAAAAAATTAAGGTTAATGTCTCCTTCACAAATTAATATCTATATGATTTTATGTACATACCTTATTTCTTTTATCCCTTGGCCAGAATAACTCCCTTCTCCAGGGGATCTTCCTAATCTAGGGGTCAAACTTGTGTCTCTTATCTCCTGTATTGGCAGGCAGGTTCTTTACCACTAGTGCTACCTAGGAAGCCCAATAACAACTCACAGTGGCCAAATATTCAATAACATACCCTAGGTCGGGCTTCCCTGGTAGCTCAGCTGGTAAAGAATCCTCCTGCAATACAGGAGACCATGATTCAATTCCTGGGTTGGGAAGATCCCCTGGAGGACAGCATGGCAATGCACTCCAGTATTCTTTTCTGGAGAATCCCCATGGACAGAGGAGCCTGGCAGGATAAAGAGTCATGGGGTCCCAAAGAGTTGGACATGACTGAGCAACTAAGCACAAACACATATTAACTGCCATCCCTTCCCTGTGTTCTTTCCCACAGTCAAGAATTTTTTAGTATCCTTCCCCAGTAAACTACTTGAGCATAAATCCTTATTTCAGGGTCTGATTTTGGAGACTCCAGATTAAGACATGTAATGAGAACAGTTCATATTCTGAAATCATGTTAACATTTTCTGATTCTCTAGGTGTTCATAAATTGCATTTTTTTCTAGTTATCATTGTACTCAATTTTTTAACTGCAAAAATAATACATGTATATTTTTAAGGTAAAAATAATAAAAAGATAATCTCATTTCTATTTTTATTTCTGCTTCAAATATATGTAATCTAATGAATTTCTTTCTCTTTTTTTCCAGTTTCATTAAGCTACTATTCACACATAAAACATAAAGTATACAATGTGATGATTTGATACACCCATATACATTGGGGGGTTACCACAAGGTTGTTAAAACATCCATTACCTCACATAGTTACCATTTTTATATGTGTGGTAAGTTACTATAGTCACCATGCTGTACATCAGATCCCCCAAAATAATTCATCTTATAGCTGGAAGTTTATACTCTTTGACCAACATCTCTGCCTTTCCCCAACCCAGAGCCCATGACAACTAGAATTTGAATCTCTATTTCTAATGTGCAGCTCTTTTAGATTCCACATTAAAGTAAAAACATACAGTATTTGTCACCTCTGAAATGTTCCTTAGTATAATGCCCTCAAGGTCCATTGGTGTTGTCACAAAAGGCAAGATTTCCTTCTTTCATACGGCCAAATTATGTAAAGGAATATAATTGCATTATTATACACACATATATATATATATTCCTATATAAATGTAAAGGAATATAAATTTTAAATATATACACATGTATGTGTGTGTATATATTTAAATTTTTGTTTATTCTTAAACAATCTAAAGACACTGAGTTTATTTCACTGCCTTGACTATTGTGAATAATGTGCAATGAACATGGGGGTATAATTAACTATTAAGATAGTAATTTCATTTCCTTCAGAAATATACCCAGAAGTTGGACTATTGAATCACACGGTGATTTCATTTTTCATTTTTTTGAGGAACCTCTGTACTGTTTTCTGTACTGTTTTCCAATTTACAATCCCACCAACACCACACAATGCCTCCCTTTACTCCACATCCTTACCAACATTCATAATTTCTTCTCTTTTTGATAATAATCATTCTAAAAATTGTGAGGTGTACCTCATTGGGATTTTGATTTGCATTTCCCTGATGATTAAATCTTTTCATATACCAGTTGTCCATCTATACGCCATTTTGGGGAAAAAGTCTACTCAAGTAATTTTCCCATTTTTAAAATTGGATTGTTTACTCCTGTGTTATTGAGTTGTATGGACTCCTTCTATATTTTGGATATTGCATGCATGCTAAGTCACTTCAGTTGTGTTCAACCCTTTGCAACCCTCTGGACCTTAGCCCACGTCCTCTGTCCATGGGATTCTCCAGGCAAGAAAACTGGAGTGAGTTGCTGTGCCCTTCTCCAGGGGATCTTCCCAACCCAGGGATCAAACCTGGGTCTCTCAGTCTCCTTCACTGGCGTATAGGTTCTTTACCACTAGTGCCACCTGGGAAGCCCATTTTGGATATTAACCCCTTATCAAAAGATGGTTTGCAAATATTTTATCCCATTGTATAGGTCACCTTTGCATTTGGTGATTGTCTATTTTGCTGTGAAGAAGCTTTTTGTTTGATGTAGTCCCACTTGTTTATATTTGCTTTCTTGCTTGTACTTCTGGTGTCAAATAAAATAAACGTTGTTAACTAAGATCAATATCAAATAATTTTTAACCTGCTTTCTTCTATTAACTTTATATTTTGGGTTCTTATATTTATGTTTTTAACATTTTGATTTAATATCTATGAGTGGTGTAAGATAGAGGTCCAATTTCATTCTTTTGCATGTAGCTGTCCAGTTTTCCTAACGTCATTAAATAGATTATGGTTTCCTCATTGAATATCTTGGTTCCCTTATAAAATACCTGTTGACCACATATATGTGGGTTTATTTTGGGGCTCTTGATTCTGTTCTGTTGGTCTATGTGTTTGTTTTTATATCAGTAATGTAAAGATTTGCTTATTCTAGCTCTGTAGTATAGTTTGAAATCATGAAGTGTGATGCCTCCAGCTTTTTTATTCTCTCTCAAGATTGCTTTGGCTATTCAGGGTTGTTGTTTTTTTTACAACAAATTTTAGGTGTGTTTTCAAATTGTATTAAAAAAAGCCATTGGAATTTTTTATCAAGATTGGATTGAATATAGATTCAATATAGATGACTTTGGGTAGTTTTAACATTTCAACAATACTGTATTAATTCTTTCAATCCATCTGCATGGAATATCTTTCCATTTATTTAGAAAGTATCTTCCTAAATACCTTTCATGAAGTCTTTCAGTGTGCAAGTCTTTTACCTCTCAGTTCAGTTCAGTTCGGTCGCTCAGTCGTGTCTGACTCTTTGCGACCCAATGAACTGCAGCACGCCAGGCCTCCCTGTCCATCACCAACTCCCGGAGTTCACCCAAACCCATGTCCATTGAGTCGGTGATGCCATCCAGCCATCTCATCCTCTGTCGTCCCCTTCTCCTCCTGCCCCCAATCCCTCCCAGCATCAGGGTCTTTTCCAATGAGTCAACTCTTCACATGAGGTGGCCAAAGTACTAGAGTTTCAGCTTTAGCATCATTCCTTCCAAAGAAATCCCAGGGCTGATCTCCTTCAGAATGGACTGGTTGGATCTCCTTGCAGTCCAAGAGACTCTCAAGAGTCTTCTCCAATACCACGGTTCAAAAGCATCAATTCTTCGGCGCTCATCTAACATTTTGGGGTGAAGTCTTTAGGACTTTCCATATACAAAATCATGTCATCTGCAAACGGACACAATTGTAACTTTTTTTTCCAATTCAGATACATTTTATTTCTTTTTGGTGCTTAACTGCTCTGGCTAGGGCTTACAGCACTATGTTGATTAGCAATGGTGAGAGTGGGCACACATGTCTTGTTCCCAATTTTAGCAGCAAAGTTTTTAGTCTTTCACCATTGAGTATATGTTAGCTGTGAGTTTGGCCTTGATTACATTGAGATATGTTCCTTCTATATCCAATTTGTTGTTTTTATCATGAAAAGATGCTGAATTTTGTCAAATGCTTTTCTTGCATCTGTTGAAGTGACCATATCATTTTTATCATTCATTCTGTTAATGTGGAGCTGCACATTACTGAGTCACATATGTTGAAGCAAACTTGCATCCCAGGAAAAAATCTAACTTGGATGTATTATCCTTTTAAATGCTTTTTTGACTTTGGCTTGCTAATTACTTGTTGAAAATTTTTGTGTCTATATTTATCAAGGATATTGGACCATATAGTTTTGTTTCCTTGTACTGTCCTTTTCCAGCTTTGAAATGGGTAATATTGGTCTTATAAAATGAGTTTAGAAATGTTCTCCAAATTTTTGGAAGGTTTTGAGAAGGATTGCTGTTAATACTTTCTATTTTAAAACATTTGGTAGAATTCACTGTGAAACCATCTGGTCCTGGGCTTTTCTTTGTTGGGAGGATTTTGAATACTCAATCAGCAAGTGCTGGAGTAAGCAAGACCTCTGAGCATATGAAGGAACTTGCAGGGAGCCATCTAGGGCCACAAGAGTAGGCCTGGTGCCAAGTGAGCCACCTCTGGGGTCTCAGGTGAAGCAGGCTGCTGACCTCAGTCCTCTTCCGTAGGGAGAGGGTATCTCTGTACTAGGCTACCTGGGCTTAGGGAGGGGTGGGAGGGACATGAGAAACTACCTTCCCTACCCTCCTCAGTACATCTTTTCTTATTTCTATGCTTCACCCATAATATTCTGTATTTCCTCACCTGGAATCTTTGGCTCTTCTGAAGGTAATTTCTTACATGGATAGTTGTTCAAATTGATGTTACCAGGGAGGGGATAGTCACTAGGAATTCCTTTGCCACCATCTGTTCTTTTCTTTTCTTAATTCTAATTTACTTCTTTCAATTCCTTCATTAATGTGTAGAAATCACAGTCTCACAATGAATTTCCATTCACAGTTGGTTCATTTTTTTCACTGTTATGGGGTTATAGCAGTTCTTCCTCTGTGAATTATCAGTTTATATACCTAATCTATTATCTACTGAATTTTTAAAATTTTTATACTATTCTTTAGGGATTCTTCTATTTTATATCATTGGGTTAGAAAAATATGACTTATGTGGTATTTGTTGTGATCAAAAGAGTATAATGTTGAAAAAAAGAGTACAAATAGAGAGTCCATAAAAAAATACATACATGTATATATGTGTATGTATAGATATAAATGCATAGGAGAAATTAATGTATGGTTAAACTGATATTTCTATTCCAAGAGGACATATGACTTGTTTAATATGTCACTGGTGTAACAAATAGTCTCTAAGAAAATTAATTCAAACCCTTGCCTCACCTCATAGAAATGAATATCAGAATAAGCAAAAAATGAGAAAAATAAGCAAAAAATCAATTCTCTAACTCAGATCTAATCTCTGAAAAATAATGACACATAAACTCTCTCACAGTAAAGCTGAGACACAAAGAATATGAAGGTTCTTGTCAGAATAAGAGTATAAAGTCACCATAAATGCAAACAGAAATATTATAAGGTTTCAGCCAATGAGTTGTTCCACTTTAGGCAGATTTTTGCAGCTAGAACGCGCTATTCAGTGGTGAGGTATAGGGCACTGAGAACTGGAAATGCTTTTCTCAAAAGAGAAGAGCTCACAACAAAGGAAAGAAAAAGTTGCTATACTTCTGCGCTCATAATGCAGATCATTTGCATAAATGGAATCTGAGCAAGAAGTTTCTCCAGCAGATTGTAAGATATAAGTAAAGCAGAAGAAATTTGCTTTCTTCTCATGAAATCAAAAAGAAATTATTCATCTCCATGAATGCAAATGAAAGCTTTCCAAATGGTGTGGTCATAACACGGTAATTAAATGCCTGAGTGCCAGCCAGATTCCTTCATTTTTCTAAATTATAATAATTACAATTGACCATTACTGATAATTACAGTGATCAGAGTGTCAAATTCCAATTTTTCATTCTCTTTTCTGTATTTAATGTGTAACTTCCTTCCAGGAAAATCCATCAAGTATTCTTTCTCCTTACTCGAATCCTTTCTACTCTTTTACCTCACACCCACAGAAATCAGCTCTCTCTTCACCCTTTCCTTTCTGTCTACTCACCTCCTAATCATACTTTATTTTTTTTCTTTTTTTGAATTTCCTCCAGGGGCTAATCAGGAGGCATCTAGCTATACAAGCATTATGTCAAGGTAAAATTAAAAGATTAAACATGTAAATTATTGTTTCAAAAAGGATTCTGTGTATTCTGAATGCCTAAATCACTTTATACCCACTTATTATCCCTGTAATTAAAATGGAAGCTAGTAATCAAAGGTCCTAACCAATTCCTTGAGGAAAGCATACAAGTTAAAAAGAAAAGGATTACCTAATCCTTCCAACTTTAAATTAATTCTCTGTTTCTCAGGCCTTATAAATGTATCACTTTCTTAACTGTTATAAATGGTTTCTTTTGTGGGACTTTAAAACAATTTCCTACAAATCATATTTTAAATATTTCTTTCCTTTTGAATTAAATAATTTCATTCTCCAGGTGTCTTCTTGGAAAACATAAATGACTCTGAGTAAGTCAAACTGCCCTTAATCACCCATGGTACAAGTTTATCAACTTGCATCTTTTCAGAGTATTCACTCAGATCAAGTGTTAGGGAATTCTGTGGGCCATATTGGCAATATGAATCAAAATGTCAAAGCACAGAAATTTTGGTCTTTCAGTAATATCTATAAAAAATATATAAATAAATGTATGTTTATTGTAATGGCAACCCACTCCAAGATTCTTGCCTAGAAAATCCCATGGACAGAGGAGCCTGGTGGGCTATACTCCACGGGGTAGCAAAGAGTCGGACACGACTAAGCAACTTCACTTCACTTCATTGTATTGTAATTTGTTTCAGTAAAAAAATTATAAACTTATGTGCCCATCAACAGATAACTAACCATTTAAATTATGGTACAAATACACAATGGAGAAATGTTTACATATCATAAAGTTATTATACATATATGGACACAACACACTTATTAACAAGAGAGGTTGTCCAAAACATATGGTTCCATCTATGTATAATATAATGCATGTATGTAAGTGTGTGAACAGAGAGCAAGGACAGAAAGAATTATTACCAATGTCAGCAGGTCTTTTATCTGAGTGGCAGGACCTTAGATAACTTTGATCTTTTATAACTTTTATACAGTTTTATATATTGATAAAAGTGCAACAAGGATTAGAACCATGCTATAAAGGATCCTCTAAGTATCTCCAAATGGATTTTATTTCATTTAATAGATTCTATTTAATTTTGTTTATTTGCTTCTATCCATTGTTTATAAACTTGTATTATTGAGCTCCTATACTGGTTGAATTATGTCCCTATAAAAATTCACAATATTCATAGTGGCAGAAACAAAAGCCTATTAGATTTTTGTTCTCTACCTAAAACATTCCAACATATTTATCAGTGATATCAGGACATATTTAACTGGTACATTTATTCACAGATTCGAATTATGCATACTTTGCCTCTTACTTAAACATTACTGCCCTTATCAGACCCAATTCTCTGGGGGAAAAAATGGAAGAGACCTTGTGTTAGAACTGGAAAGTTACTCCCTTTAGATATATAGAAGTTGCAGCCCTCCAGGAGCAGACATTCTGAGGAAATTTATTACTTACTAAAGATCCTTGCAATAAGCTGATGACACAAAGTAGACAGCTTCCTCACAAAACGATCAGAACAAGATTCTCCTATATCCCACAGTCCTTTACCCACACTAGCCTATTATTCTTGCCTTCATATTTTTCCTCATTGTTTTAAGATCCAATCCTTCCAATTTAGCCTACTGTGGTTTTTCCTAAGTCTAGGCTTCACTAGAGAGACTCATCTCTCTACACCCATGTTTTTTATCTGGGTGATCTAGCCTTGAGTCTCCAACCCCCAAAGGGACATGTGGCAAGTCTGGAGCCCATTATTGGTTGCCATGATTGGGGAAAGATGGCTGCACTGGCATCTATTAATTAGGGCGAGACCAAAAACACTGTTAAATATCCTACAAAGCGCAGAACAGCCTCTCCACCATAAACACACACAACAAAGAATTATCTGACTCAAAATATCAATAATACTGAGGTTGAGAAGCCCATCTCTTGATAGAAACAGTTTTGGCTGAATGAGAAAGAAAATAGAGGTCTGAAAACAAAGAGAGGTTCCCATACTCCTAGGAAATGACTGATTGTCCCACAACTATGTTAACCAGTAGCCACCAGAACTGGTTTTAAACCCCCTGATCAACCACTAAAAATCTGTCTCTGTGAATACACTTTTACAATCCAAACAGTCAGTGACAGCTTTTTGGTTTTGGATGTCAGACAATCAGGAATGAATTCTTTCCAATGAATACAGTACTCAAGGCCAACCGATCAACAGCTATCACACATGCATAGACGTGAGCAAACCATTTGCACCTCTGTCCCTAAATCCCATGCTACTCAAAACTGTGTATAAAATTAACAGGTTTCTTTCTCTGGGTGGATTGTGCCTGACCAACACAATTCTGCCTGACCCTAGTAAGCTATAAATTTATCTTTGTCTTAAATTTCAAATAGTGACAAACCCAGAATTGTCAAAGGATATTGAGAACACCCCTGAATATCTGAGATAGAAAGGCAAATTAATGATTTTTTTATAGTAAAAGAGAGCTATGCTGATCAAGAACAACAGACTGCTGATTTTATTTAGTGATTTGGTCAACAGAGTTCTTCCAATAGGAGGTTGTAACTCTAACACAGACAAACCAAGAACAGACAAGAAATAAAGGCCATTAAGACTGGTGAACAACAACAAAAAAAAAGACTGGTGAACAGTATGTGCTTACAAATAATGTCTTGGGTTCCCAAACCAAGCAGAGGCTAGGAAAAGAGCTGTATGATCAACAATCTGATGATGTTAATGCTGGAATGCAGACTAAACAAAGGAAACCTCTTTCACAAACTGACCAAAATGGGAGAGCTCGCATGAAAGACGTTTAGGTCACCCAGGGCAAAGTCTGACCAATTAACTTTTCATGAATTTGTTACCAGCCTAAAAAACCATTAGCCTTCAGATATGTCTTGTATTAGCATAGACTTTTTTGACTTATTTTTCCACTTACTACCTAAGAAAGATCCTCATACATTATAAAACCCAGGAAACATAAAATATATACAAAACAAGATTGTACATATACACAGACAACAGCAAAAGTAAATTAAGCAGCAGGAAAATAAATAGGTTAATGGTTAAACAATAACAACAACAACAAAAACATACCAAATGGCATACTTTCAAACCTAAAGGTCTAATGACCTTATATAAAATACTCAGTCTAAGTATTTACCATGTAAAGTAATGTATTTGTCTAAAACTTAGACAAGGACTGGGCTAAATTATGGAAAGACCATGGTCTAATAACTTTATGCAAGTTTCATTTGTTTACAAATTCAAGGATAACAAAGTAAATTAGTATTAAAAGCTCAGTGAAGCTGATCAGAACTCAGACAGCTGTTGAGACTAACTCAACCCAAAATACAGAGTTTGAGTCACAGGGTCCAATGAGAACACCTGGTGCTCTGAGCATTCTCTGTAATCCTGCCAGTCTTCAAAACAATCTCAGTAGAATCTTGTTGATCCTGGTGCACTTCTGACAAAACAGTGCCTATTAATACCTAAGGAAGAGATGTTGCTCTATCTGTTCCTATAGCAGGAAAATGAAATATTTCACTTTAAGAGCCTTGACCCTTAACCTAGTGTTTCTAAGAAATGGATTTTCTTCTTTCTGGCCACTTTGCCATAGTTACTCAAAGACCACATCATGGAGCTACGCAGATTTCAAAGCACATTTCTTGGGACGTATTTCATAGCTTAATTCATGCATTTATTAAAAAACTTTTATTAAATGGTAATTATCTACCAGACAGTTTTGGACATTGGATAGTCATCAATATTTGTTCATCTATGGGTCACCATTTGTCTGTGATTGAATGATGTACTTAGAAAGTTCTAAAATTAATTCTTTGTATCATCTTTAATTTGTTGTCAGCTAAGCCTCTAAAAATAAGTATGCAAGCTTTTTCTCTTTTATTCATATAATAATAGAAAAGCCTGACATTCTGATTTTTTGAAGAAATATATGTGCTAAGAAAAAAGGTTATTTGATATTCTTGAAAATGTTTGCTATAAAAATGACCCAGTGGAGTAGAGGATAAAAAAACTAACACCTTAATAAGGTCATTTTTCTAGTACCTATATTTATAGAGTACTCTATACTCTGGGAAGTAATTTCATTTCTAAAATAAAATTTTCTTCCATAATGGCACAAGCTATTTAAGTTATTTAAGCCAGTTATTTAAGCCAAACATTTAGATGGTCATCCTTGATTTCCTGATTCACTTCCAGTCCAGCAGTTAGTCTGTCCTACCTGACTGCTCTACCCCCAAAATGTAAATCTGTCCCCTCATTTCCACTGTAATAGCTACTTCCCTAATCCTTATCCAGATTATTGTCATAACCAACCACATCCTCTCAGTTATTCTACTCCTGCATTTCTATAATCCAATTCCCAAAAAGCAGTCAAAAAGATAACTTTAAAATGTTCAGCAGATCATATAATACTGCAGTCGAATATCCTCCAGTGACTGCCCATCATGTTTAGAACACAATTCAAACTTCTTTAAAAAGCCTATCATGTTCCTAATTTGCTGACATAATTTTCTATTTTTCTCTTCATTCAAAATAACACTGCTTGATTGGCTTTCTTTCTCTTTCTGCTGCTGCTGCTAAGTCGCTTCAGTAGTGTCCAACTCTGTGCGACCCCAGAGACGGCAGCCCACCAGGCTCCCCCATCCCTGGGATTCTCCAGGCAAGAACACTGGAGTGGGTTGCCATTTCCTTCTCCAGTGCATGAAAGTGAAAAGTGAAAGTGAAGTCGCTCAGTCGTGTCCGACTCTTAGCAGCCCCATGGACTGCAGCCTACCAGGCTCGTCCACACAAGGGATTTTCCAGGCAAAGTACTTGAGTGGGGTGCCATTGCCTTCTCTGCTAGAAAATATCAAATACGTACTTTTATCATGGTTTTTGCACCTACCATTTCACCTGCTGAACTTGGTTATTCTACTACTTAGATGGAACCCACAGTGTGTCAAGTCTTACAACAACCATCACCTAACTCAGGGAGGCCATTCCTAACTATCCATAGTCCTTTCAGATTGTTCAGCATCATATGCCACATATATATTCCTTGTAGCCCACTTGCCAAAATATGACAGGACCTTCTCCAAGAGTTTATTTATTTTGCTCCTTTTTTGCCTTTCTCACCCATTGGAACACAAGTCCTAAAAATGTTTGTCTGTCTTGTTCATTTACATAACCTCAGTAACAACAACTAAGCCTGGAAGATAGTAAGTGCTCAATAAACACGCAGAATGCATACAATTATGATTCATTGACTCATGAAATCATGGATGTGAATAGGACAGGTTCAAGGGAGTCAAGAAAATACCTTACGTGTCTGAACTGAGGAGACACAAAGAAATAATGTCTGGATCCCCATTTCTGTCCCTTATTACAGTTCTTTCTTGGCCCTCTCAAAAATGATGTTTAGGTTTGGCTCAACATAAATTGTTTAAAATTTTCTCTTTAAGAGTCATAAGAATTTCTAGATCATTATTTTTCAGTTGTGAAAGAGATTGGTAAGTGCCCTGTAAGTGCATGTTTTTCAAGATATCTGGTGAAATTCTGAGCTAAAGTAATTTTCAGTGGTAGTTTAATTCAAGAAGCATTTGAAGACCAGTATGTTCTTTAAGTCCTGGAATTTTAGAGACAGAGAACACCTAGATCTTGAACACTCTTAGAATTTGATTCCACTCAGTAGTTTATCTCCCCTGATATACTGTTATCTTTCCATTTTTGCATCAATGAAAACAACTTATCTTTTATTGCAATTATACCACTAACCTATACAATATTTATATATAATTTTCTTCCCATTCTATCTTCACCAAATGTACTTTGATCTTTAACTTATGTAGAGATATGTGATATGTGGAAAGCAGCACAGCAGTAAAAAGAGACTGAACTTAAAATTAGACAACCATAGGTTCAAATTCTGACTCTACCATTCACTAGCTGTGTGAACTTAAGAAAATTTCATAACCTCTTTGAGCCTCTTTTCTCATTAGTAATACTTATAATATCTCATTGTACTGTTATGAGAAATCAGTTTATAAACAATGTTCAGTGTAGTGCCTAACACACAGTGGAAACAACATTGATATAATTTACCTCCTAAATCTTCTCTTGTCTACCCTTGATGGTAAGTCACCATAAATGTTTTGGGAATATTGGAAGGGTATAGAGATATAAATTTTAAAAATAAAAATATAAATTTTAAAAATAAATAGCATTTTTTTCCAAACTTGTTTTCTCTCTCTCCCTCTGCCTCCTTTCCCTGTCTACATACTATTTTTTTTTTTCTGAACCATTTGAGAGAAATTTCAGGCATCTTACCCATTGAGTATAAACGTAGAAAAATAATATACAAATCCTAGCACCTCTAAACAGAGAAGGCAATGGCACCCCACTCCAGTACTCTTGCCTGGAAAATCCCATGGATGGAGGAGCCTGGTAGGCTGCAGTCCATGGGGTTACTAAGAGTCGGACACGACTGAGCGACTTCACTTTCACTTTTCACTTTCATGCATTGGAGAAAGAAATGGCAACCCACTCCAGTGTTCTTGCCTGGAGAATCCCAGGGATGGGGGAGCCTGGTGGCTGCCGTCTATGTGATCGCACAGAGTTGGACACGACTGAAGCGACTTAGCAGCAGCAGCAGCAGCAGCAGCACCTCTAAAATGCTAGGTGTTGTAAATAAATTGAGAGAGGTCATTAACCAAAGAGATTGCAGATTGAAAGTGCACTTTTTTTCAATGCTTAAGAAAGGTTTAGAAGAACTGCCACAGTTAGAAAGAGAGATCAGGTGGGTCAGGCATAACACTCACCAGAGAAGCCAGCCCTTTCCTTTGTGGCTCAGCTCTAAGAGAAGGATTCAGAACACAAGGCCAGGTCTTTAACTTTCTATTTTGAAAGAGTTTCAAACTCACAGAAAAGTTACTAAATAGTTCACATAGCATCCTTGTACTGTAGCCTTTACCATTACTTTTAGCATTTTTTTCCAAACTTGTTTTCTCTCTCTCCCTCTATCTCCTTTCCCTGTCTACATACTTTTTTTTTTTTTTTTTTTTTTTTCTGAACCATTTGAGAGAAGTTTCAGGCATCTTACCCATTCCCATCTAAACACTTTGGTGTAAATTTCCTAACAGGACTTTTCTTACACAATCACAATGTACTTATCAAAATCAGAAAATTCACATTGATACAATATAGTATGTAGTCTGTAGATATTATTCCAAGTTCACTAGCTGTCCCAATAGTATTCTTTATAAGCAAAAGATAATCCTGGACTACTCAATTCTCATCTTTTAAGTCTTCTTTAATCTATAAGAGTTCCTCATCCTCTCTTTATCTTTCATGTTACTGGTACTTTCAAAGAATAGAGGACAGTTATTTTTTGAAGAATGCCCCTCAATTTGGGCTTGTCTCATGGCTCCTCACAATTGAAATGATGAGCTGTGCTTTCTATGTATTCTACTCAAAGGCCATTGTCTTCTCTGAGTCTCCTAGATCTATTTGAAACCACATTAGTCTCTTCTTTCTCTGTACTCCTATTGCACTTAGGGTCAATACCATAACATTAGACCTAAATCTTTTCTAACTGAAATAACTTTATCTGAGAAGAGGAGGTATCTTCTGTAACTATCATCACATAGCCCTCTATCCATATAGGAAAAGAATAGCCAATTAGACTTCATGTCAGAAAAAAATATGAAATCTATGTTTCAGAAGCTTCATTTACCTAGTGAAAAATGAATGACAGTCTCTGTATCACTCCAACGGATCCTCTGAAGCCTCTATTAATATTAATTTCTAAGTTCATCAATGGAAGAAGACAAACAGATTATTTAAATTTATCTTATGCTAGTCGTGATTGGCTTAGAAGATTTCAAGGAGACAATGACCCTAAAGTTGGACTGGCATTTATGACAGAGAAAAGGAGAAAATGAATTTATGAATTAAATTGGATATCCATAGAGCTAGGAGAAGAAATTGGTAATTTACTCAAGTTTTCTTTCATTTGCTTAAAGAAACACATTTGTTGTTAAGTTCTAGTCTAGTGTGATAGTGAAGGACAGGGAAGCCTAGAATGCTGTAGTCCATGGGGTCACAAAGAGTTGGATGCGACTAAGTGACTGAACAATAACATGGCTTCTGAAGTGTTACCATGTAGAAACCTGCTTTCCATGATGCCTTTCCATTAGGGAGCAATTAGGACCAGCTGTTCTCCATTCACAGCAGTTTGAGGCCCATGGGAATCCTCGTATATTAAGAGTTTAGAGATTTGTTGACTTTAATGTGCCCAACTTTTGCAATGAGAATTGAAAACAAGGCTATTATAAGGATCCGTTTGTGCACGAAAAGCTTAGAGAATAGAGAAAATACATAGAACCTATAACATCTTTACAAACAAAAGAGTTGAATTTTTAAAAAATATATGAAGAAACTGGAAAACAGCAGAGTCCCAGCTGAGGCAATCATTGCACTTTATGGATACTCAGTCTAAAGCATTTAAATTTAACAATTAAAAAGACACTGGGGAAGAAGGTAATGTTCCATTTTGGTACTTTAAACCTGTTGTTTATGTTTCACTGAGTAAGTTCTCAAAATTTTCAACTGCTCCTGCTTAAAACCAGAGGTGCAAATAATGAGAGCTGCAACAGACTATGAATCAAGATAAACACTCAAATTGCCTTAAAGAAACAGAAATCTCAAAAGATCAGTGGACTGAGATTGAAAAAAGTCATTTAAGCAGTGAGTCCCATGAAACACAAGAAAATTTATGAGAAAATACAGTGATTCCAAAATGGAAATTCAGGAATGCTATTCTTTAAATGATTAATTCAAAATAAGAGCAAAGTAATGTCTACTTCTATTTATTTGGATTACATTCTTTTCATTAGCCCCACCAAATCCAGAAGCATATTATAAATATTTTCTTATATATAGGTTATTGAACCCAGACACAGAATATTTTTAATCATAATAATAAATTTATGAAGGAAGCAAAATGGAAATGAAATCCAATTTCTTCAGTAAGACAATGCTTTCTTTCCCAACATATCCATTATGTCATTAATACCACATAGTATCTGTTAGGCACATGGCCTCAAGGCAGACAATACATAAATAAGTTAAACTGACATGATATCCATTTACTAGAAAAAACTATAAAAGAAAATAAGCAAGTATGTCAAACTCTACTTTCTATTTATATTCAGTCCTGGTCTGCTTCCACATTCTCTGCCTACCATATGTAGCTATCAAACTAAATGAAAGAAAGTATTGGGAAAAAATGTAATAAAATCTTTATAGCACAGATAACACTGGCTCAATATGTTAACTTTGGCTGTATATACTAATATTGGATAAATACAGAAAAGATATTAGCTTAAACATCTTGATTCCTTTGACCAGTGAGGAGTGAGCTACAAAAGTCATTCTTGTAAATAATATGTAAGAACTTGCACAGGCCATGGACTGTAACTGAGGCTGGGGATATGGCCGTGAACCAGATGGTTAAAGTCCTCACTTATCACTTATCTCAAATATAATGATAAAGCTAAAAGAAAAATAGACCAGGCTAACATGAGAGGAAGTAGTCATGCCAAAGAATAGGAAGTGTTTGGATCATCAGGAAAAGAGTTTTTGAAGAGGTGACATTTAAGCTAAAATCTGATTGATAAGAGGCTCCAGCCATGAAATGATCTGAGAGCAAAGTGTTCTTGGTAAAAATAACAGTAGGGTTTAAAGGCATGGCTAGATGGAGGAAAAGAAAGAAGAGTTCTATAGCTTAACACAATAAACCCAGACCCCTAAATTCACTGGCACATGCCTCCTGGAGCACAACATGGATATAGGACTGAAACTTGAAACTTGGCCTAGGAAATCTTACTTGATATCCATGATCTTTTTTTGTAAAACCCTGCCTACTTCTAGACGGTTCATGGGCTGTCTCTGAATCTTGACTCTTAAAATAGTGTCTTTGTAAAAAGTCTGCAGAGATGAATATCAACACTTGGCAAGCCATCTGCATAGAGCTAATTATATACACTTTGTTATTTGTCACTATAAGATATTTCAGAATGAAATGTGCGAACCATCTGCCAACAACTTTATTCACATTTCTTGGATCATCAACAAGAAACCTTTTACTTCTTTTCTCCCTGGGGAACAAAAATTGTAATATGCACAAGGTGAGTAGATGGGAAAAGATTCTAAAAATGGCTTTGGCGTGTACCAGAAAAATAGGAGGTATTTTCAGTAGAATGTCCTAGAATCATACGTATTCATTACTCTACCATGTGTCCTTGATACAGAGTTATACAAACTAAACCTAACCCCCCAAGTGTCAGACAGACACCAGTGCTTTTGGCATTATTTACATGATTGTTGGGTAAGGAATAACAAAGAATCCATGAGCTTAAAATAAATTGCAGTTTGTCATTTGATTATGTAAATATGTGGTTGCATGATCTCCAAACTCTCCAAATCACATTTTATGCACAAAGGCAAAACCAGCTTTTGTGTTGTGAAAAGCAGGTGCACAATTATTCCTACAAAGAAAAAGAGTCATTTGCAATGATTTTGCAGGGGGAGATTATTGAGCAATTACTGATGTACATGCTAATTTTGTTTTACCCTCTGACCATCTTCTGTTTGTAAAATGGTTGGGCTTCTCTCTCTCTTTGATAAGCGAATGAAGCTGCAGAAACAGAGATAAGGAAGTTGGACAATTCATGCCATTGCCAGTGGACATCAACCTGGCACCATTTGTTCAAGCATTTCTCACTGAGTACTTGTCATGGCCCAGCATTTAATAAAATACTCAGGCAAAGTTTAATACCTAACTGACAATGAGTTTTCCAAATACCCCTACAGAAAGCCAGGGACTCAGTATTTCTGCAATATGCATAATTTTTAATTCTATTTTCTAACAGTCCATTTGGAAAGAAACTGAGAGGTGAATGCAGAAAATTAAAACAGGCTATGCTTTGATTTAGAAATTCAACACACCACCTTGCCACCCAAGATTCTCTCAAAGTCAAAAGGTTTGTGTATTCACTATGATATAAAATTAGAACTTGGATGATTCTAGAAGGCAAAAGAGTGACAGAAATACTTTTCTTCACCACTTAAGCTGCTTTCACTACTTGAACTCTGAAATTTTCTAGGATTATAACTATAATTAATACTATAAACAGTCAAATTTCTTTTTGTGAAATTAAAATTTTATAAAGTTGGCTTAAGTGTATACATCTAAAAATTTTATAAATAAACACATCTACACATGTATACATACACAGGCACACTAATCTTTAACTATATACTTATATCTATATTTTAAGGAATCGATGAAAAATCTCTAATTGTAGAAAACTATTTTACATAATTCAAAATCATTGAAGTATCAATTACCTTGAAAAATTATCCTATTGAAACTACTTAGGAAATATTCGAGTGTACATAATTTTACTCAAATATTTGATAGGGCTTCTTGTAAACCATTAGAATAGAAACAGTTGGTATAAATGAGCATAGACAAGTATTAGAAATAGACTATTATAAAATCCTGGATAAGATGGAAAAATATAACTGGATACTAATTAATTCTAGATTATATTAAAATAAGTAAATGTCTTGATCTAAAGGTATAGCCACATGAATCAATATCACTTGGAAAAAAAGGCTCATAGCATATACAATTGTATTCCATCCTTGACCATTCTGCGTATCAAGTCCATGAATGCTTTGGATGAGGAAAGGTAATATGCTCATTATTTGATTATTAAGAGAAACAGAGAAAAGGCCGACACGAAAAGTGAATTAAGGTTAAAAATGATAGGATGAAACAATAGGCAAAATTTATCAAAAAAGAAAATGAATATAGTAAAATGTATTCTGGATTTTATTAAAAGTTGTTGTTTAGCCACCAAGCTGTGTCCAGCTCTTTTGCAACCCAATGTACTGTAGCCTGCCAGACTCCTCTGTCCTTGGGATTTCCCAGGCAAGAATACTAGAGTTGGTTACCATCTCCTTTTCCAAGGGATCTTCCTGATCCAGGGATCAAACCCCATCTTCTGCGTTGACAGGTGGTTCTTTATCACTGAGCCAACAGAGAAGTCCAGTCTGGATTATATTAAAAGTACATTTAATCAAAGTTGTGCAAGGATAAGCATGGGATAGGCTGGAATGTTTGATATGCCATTTACTCACTGTATACACAGGAACAAGTTGCCTAAGCTGTTTGTGTTTCAGTTTCTCCATCTGTAAAACAGATTTAATAAACACAGTATGATCTTTTATGAATGTTGTAGGGTTCAATGAGTCTAAAGTTTATTCAGACACAGAATCAGGTGGTAATGAATGCTAAATAGTATTGTGTTTGTAAAAAGAAGAAGAAGAGGGGGTGTTTCAGCTGGCATCTCAATGAGAATCAAAAGTGTTAGGAGACTGCTGAAATACTTAATACCCTGCCCAGGGCTTCATTAAAAGAAGTACAATATTAAGACTCAGAAGCCTATGGGAATGTATTCTTGTGCCAACCCAGCCCCTGGTCATCCTCTGCCTTTCTGGAACATCTGCCTTCTGCTGTTCCTTTCTTTGTTTCTCTACAAGCATCTTTGCATATCTTTCTGTCCCTATCTCCCTCTCTATTTCTCTTCCTATGCCACCTTCTTTCTGTCATTTCAGAGGAAACCTCAACATTCTTGAGTTCATCTAAGGGAGAGCCAAGACTAGCTGGTAAGGTTGGAAGTGGGGTGCTAAAATGGTACCTTAGTGAAAGGAGAGGGCTCAGGGAGGAGAAGGCAGGCTGAGGAGCAAAGTGAGCTGTTTTAAAGTCTAAGGTCACACAGTTTAAGCCAGGGTTTTGCGGCTCAGTAGGGAACAACAAGAAGGAATGGAGACATTACAGAGACGAAACTACTTGGATTAAACAGTAAACAATTTTTTACCTAAAACTGTCTAGAATTTAAAACAGTCTCCTCAAAAAAGGAACCCTGTACAATGTTGGTGGGAAGGTAAAGTGGTGTAGCCATTATGGAAAGCAGTATAGAAATTTCCTGAAAATTAAAAATAGAGCTATCATATGATCTAGCGATCACACTTCTGGATATATATCTGATGAAAATGAAATCACTATCTTGAAAAGATATCTGTATTCCATCATGTTTACTAAAGCATTCACAATAGCTAAGAGATAAAAGGGCTTCCACTGTGGTTCAGCTGGTAAAGAATCTGCCTGTAATGTGGAAAAGATGAAAAAAATACCTAAGTGTCCATCAATAGATAAATGGATAAAGCAAGAAATTCTGCAATATGTGACAATATGGATGAACCTTGAGGGCGTTATGCTAAATGAATAAGACAAACAGAGAAAGACAAATGCCATACAAGCTCACTTAAATGCGGGATCTAAAAGAAGTCAAATTCATAGAAACAAAGAGTAGTGACTGTCAGAGGCTAGGGGGTAGGAGAGATGTGGAGATGTTGGTCAAAAGGCACGAACTTTCATTTATTAGAGAGATCTATTTCTGAGGATCCAGTGAACCACATAGTGACTGTTGTTGTTGCTGCTGCTAAGTCTCTTCAGTTGTGTCCGACTCTGTGCGACCCCATAGACGGCAGCCCACCAGGCTCCCCCGTCCCTGGGATTCTCCAGGCAAGAACAGTGGAGTGGGTTGCCATGTCCTTCTCCAATGCATGAAAGTGAAAAGTGAAAGTGAAGTCGCTCAGTCGTGTCCGACTCTTAGCAACCCCATGGACAGCAGCCCACCAGGCTCCTCCATCCATGGGATTTTCCAGGCAAGAGTACTGGAGTGGGGTGCCATTGCCTTCTCCAGTGACTGTTGTTAAAACTATATTAAATGCTTGAAATTTGTTAGAAGACTAAGTCTTAAAGTGTTCTTACCAAAAAAAGTTCATTATGTGAGGAAATGAATGCATTAATTAATCTTATGGTGGTAATCATTCTGCAATATATATGTATTAAATCATCACAATGTATACCTTAAATTTACCCAATGTAATATATCAAAAACAACTCAATAAACTGAGAAAAAATTAGTCTCCTCATGAAGCAGTGAATTTTCTCTCTCCAGAAGTTCAGAAAGGGGCCAGATAGCCTATGATTCCATGACAGCTGGACTTGGATATCCTGGAAAGGACCTGTCAGTTTAACCATTGTTACAGACAAAACAGATGACTGTATTTGCTGTACTGTGGACGTGCTCCAGGAAAACAAGTAACAAAAAAGCAGCATTTTGACCCCAGAAACGGAACAAATTTGGATTGCTCCATTGTATCAAGATATTAAAAACTCTTGTCAAAGTAAAAAATATTATCTGGGAGTGATGTTTTTAATCACTGTCATTTTATAGTGAACTTATTTCCCAACTGGGCAAAGTAACATGTATATAAACTAAAATGGAATTCATTTTTGTATACATAGGTAGGCAACTGATGAGAAGACACAAAAAATAAAATCTACTGATTATGTGCTTTCTTTTATGTTCTTCCATTCAGGAAGGCTGTAGTTATGTATGTGATAAATGAAAGACATATTTCTATAAAAAATATGAGCCACAGAGGCATTAATAATTATGCAACCACACAGATATGAGAAAAACATGTATGATTAAGATATTGCCATTTTCAATATATTTAATGTTACTATTTTGCTAAGCATGTCAAAAAAGAAAAGGGAAAAAAACACTTGGGCTGCTTACCTATAACCTCAGTGCCATTGCCAATGCTATTTAAGGATAATATATATGTGAAAAGGGGGCATATACACTCAGCATTCCAAATATAATTACTTCTGAAACAGATTTCAAAAGAAACATTCTTGATAAATTTGCATAGAGATACAATCACCTTGAAATTTTACTACCAATTTGCTAATGAGGATATAAAGATTGCTCATTTTATATGATACCTTAGGAAACAGGATTATTTTTTTAACATAACATTCATCATAGAACCTTCTAGTTGATGCACTTAAAAGTGCATTTTTCTCACTTGTCACTTAGAAAACTGAGAAGATGAACATTCCAGGAGAGAAAGACACTTGGGAGCAGTGACACAGCTCTCGGATGCCCCCAGATCCTCTCCCTGTTCCTCTCAAATATCAAGCTACTAGAGAAAGAGTTTCTCAGGAGGAATTGTGAGAAATTAACTTTGAGGCAATGTCTTTGGAGAAGGGAACAGACAAAGGATGAGCAAGGGGATCACGGTAATGCAGAAGAGAAGTAAGAGATGGATTTTGAAGAGGTATCCAACAGGTAAGAGAAAGAGAGACTCCAAAGATGGTTCCAATGGAAAAGAAAGGTCAAATGTCTACTCACGAAATCTGTTACATTTTTCTGTGCCCAGTGTAAAGGTTATGAGGAATATCTTGAATAGGCCTCAGGAATTAGATATTTTTATTCTGTTCCTGAAGCCCATGGTTTCATTTCTGTTCAGAACAAAACCCAGAACTTTTCAAAGATAATTAATGAAGAAGCCTTTAAGGCCTTAGAATTTCATATTATTGCCACAAGCCTGATCCTGCCTCCTCCACACATGATGATCCTGGAATATATCTTTTATTTCTTTGATCCCAAAGGTCACTTCTGCAAATTCAAACATCAAAGTAAAGGAGAAACTAGTAGATTCTTTTTCTTATTGTAGCAATTATTTCAAACAAGCTCTACTTTGCTGTTTTTTCCTCCCACAATAAGACAGAACAGGACACACTAAATCTTCTCCTATGAAAGAAAATCCATTCCTACCATATGGCAGATTGTTAGATTATAAGAGCAAATGATCAAAGCATACTGAAAATCAAGAGACATGAATGTGGCCCCACTCACCACCAAAACATGTGATTGGGGGCAAGTTATTTCCCCTCTCTTGTCCTCTGTTCTGTCCACTGAAAAATAAAAATTCTTAATTCTGTGCTTGCTAATGTTCTTTGTACTTATAAAATTATAGAATTCTGTAGGTAACTCTGTAACAAGCTAATGAAATAATGGTTTTTGAAAAGTAGTCTTCTTATTCAATTATTTGACTTAGCACTCTATATATGTGCATATTTAATGGAATTAATATATATTTAAAGCCAGCATATATTATAATCTTAACATTCTCCTGATGGTTTTTAATGCACTTAATTTTACTTTGCCTTCATAAGAACACTTAAAGCTTAACTGCTCTGCTAAAGAGAAAGATACTACAATCTAGTGAAAGAATCATACACACTCAAACACACACACACACTGCAGACCTATTATTTCTCACCATCAGAATAAATTATTGCCACACAAAGGGAGGTAGAGAGCTGATGTCAACTTAATCAGACAATGATGAAATATATAAGTAGGTATGCAGTAGCATCAGGAAAATAGACTGCCAAATTATGAAAAGTTCTTAGCAATTAAAAATATAGTAAAAAGTATTGGCTGTTTCTAAGAATGAAGACTAAGCTTTGGCTTATTCATGAAAAAATGTAGGAAAAAGTAAGTGATTCCTTCAAATAAGTGCAGTTTTTTCCACAAATGATCATATTGTGGGAAGTGTAAAAACGATCTCATGGCAATAATCTGTGGGGAAATTCCAGTAAAATTCTGTTATCAATTTTTTTAAATTATGTTCTAGGCTTTTAATTATGGAAATTATAAGCTAACTTATTGACTTGATGTCCATGAAAAAGCTGGAGATATCACTATACATGAAAGTCTATTCACTCTTAGAAAAGACTATAGTGATCCGTATGAACCACCAGAGTAAGGCCTATATAAATTAAATTTGTTTCTTTTAGTGGAAGATGCATTAAGATTTTCAAGTTATCTTATATTACACATAATTTACTTCAGTGTCACCTTGGTTCCAATGAGTTTAACATTTTCATCAATGGCCTGAATGAACACTGTTGTTTGTGGTCAAACATGATAACTATCATAACAGATAAATGAATAAAAGGTAGATATAGTATCAAAAGAATCTAAACACATAAAATTGAACATGCATAAATGTAAGCTTTGTAGTGAGCTCCAAAACAACTGCACATATACACAGTCAGAGGAGCCTTCCTTGAAAGCGGTTTTTTGAAAATTACAGTCAGCAGTTTGAACTGTAGATTATTATAGATCTACTTGAATATTATATATATCTATATATAATATATAGATATTATAGATACATATTATATATATCATGATACCTATATATAGATATTATAGATATAATATATAGACATATAGATATATAGATATCTATATAATATAGATATATATATCAATATATCTACTTGATAATATATATCTAGATGAATATTACTTAAAGGAAATCAGAGAGAATGAGGTCCTCCTTAATAAAATTAAATGAAATACAATACAGTCATCCCTCAGAATCTTCAGGGGATTGGGTCCAGGACCCCAACAGATACCAATATCTACAGATGCTCAAGTACCTCATACAAAATGTCCCAGTGGGGTTGATACTCTGTATCCATGGGCACTGATTTTCCACTTGACTTTGGTTAAATCCACAGATGTGGAAACCATGGATACAGAAGACCAACTGAAATAGTCCTCAAAGTAAAATGCACAGTCAAGATCTATTAAGTATTCAGAGTGCCAGGCAATGTGTTAAGCAGTTTATACACATAATCTCATTTAATTTTCATGTCAATTTCATGAGATAGGGACAGTCCATCTCCATTTAACACCCTAGAAAATAGGCTTAGAGAGGTTAAGTAATATGTCTAATGTCCCATAGCTAGTAAGTCATGACTTAAAGCCACTCTTGATATTCCAATCCTCACATTCTTATCACTACAGTATATAACCTCCCTAGTGTGGAGGGTACACAGTTAGAAACCCTGATCTAAGTTTTATATGACTTATATACAATAGCTGATAGATCAGAATATAATTTTCTTTATGGTTAATGAAAGTGAAAGTGCGGGTTGCTCAGTCATGTCCAGCTATTTGCAATCCCATGGACTGTAGCCCACCAGGCTTTTCTGTCCATGGGATTCTCCAGGCAAATATACTGGAGTGGGTTGCCATTTCCTTCTCCAGGGGATCTTCCTAACCCAGGGATCAAACCCAGGTCTCCTACATTGCAGGCAGATTCTTTACCATTTGAGCCAATATGGCCTCAATATCATCACCTAGAAATGGCTTAAATAAAAACTTCCCAATGTTATCATAAAAAATTCATTACCAATTAAACTCAAATGAAAATATTTCTTGGCTCTTACATTTAAAATTAAATGTAATGATAGTAAAATGATACTACCACTTGACCAATACATTACATTCTAGAACATCTAAATATTGTACATAGGAAATCACAGCATCGTTTTGTTAGGAGAATCAGCAACTGAAATCACCTACCCTAGCCAGGCTGGATAGTAACGACTTGCATGAGTCATCTTACAGCAGGAGGTCCTGCCTGGTAAGGAATGAGGAACAAATATGCTACCAGAATTAGGAAAAGGTAAATATGAGAGAGGAGACCCATTGTATATCTCCTGCTGGAATCCATCTTGGCTGAACGATGAACTCACCCCCAGGAAGGATCTGGAATTAGAATGATTGGCCAGAGACAGCACAGAAACTAACTGCATTACCATAACACCTGAGACTGTGGGCCTCCTGGCAGAGCAGTTCTCCAGGATTCCCTTACCCTGCTGCACTCACCCTGGCAGCCCTTCCCAATAATGCCTCTTGCTTTGTCAGCATGCATTGCCTCCTCAGACAATTCATTTCTGAGTTTTAGGAAAGAGCCCACTCTTGGTCCCTGGAAGGAATTCCCCTTCCCAAAACAATTTCATTAGACCACTGTTGGAGGTATTAAAACCGAAAAGATTAAAGTTGAATTTTAAGCCAACTTTTCACTGCCTTCTTTCACGTTCATCAAGAGGGTCTTTAGTTCTGCTTCCCTTTCTGCCATATCATCTGTGTATCTGAGGTTATTGATCTTTCTCCCAGCAATATTGATTCCGACTGTTTTAGCCTTTGCCCTGCTTCATTTTGTACTCCACGGCCAAATTTGCCTGCTACTCCAGGCATCCCTTGACTTCCTACTTTTGCATTCCAGTCCCCTATAATGAAAAGGATATCTTTCTTGGTTGTTAGTTACAGAAGGTCTTATAGGTCTTTATAGAACTGTTTAACTTCAGCTTCTTCAGGATTACTGGTTGGGGCATAGACTTGGTTAACTGTGATATTGAATGGTTTGCCTTGGAAAAGAACAGAGATCATTCTGTCATTTTTGAGACTGCACGCAAGAACTGCATTTTGGACTCTTGTTGACTATGATGGCTACTCCATTTCTTCTAAGGGATTTGTGCTCACCATAGTAGATAGAGAAAGCAAAGAAGACGTAAAGAGCCTCTTGATGAAAGTGAAAGAGGAGAGTGAAAAAACTTGCTTAAAACTCAACTTCAGAAAACTAAGATCATGGCATCCGGTCCCATCACTTCATGGCAAATAGATAGGGAAACAGTGGAAACCAGTGACTGACTTTATTGTCTTGGGGTCCAAAATTACTGCAGATGGTGATTGCAGCCTTGAAATTAAAAAATTCTTGCTCCTTAGAAGAAAACCTATGACCAAACTAGATAGCATATTAAAAAGTATAAACATTACTTTGCCAACAAAGGTTCATATAGTCAAAGCTATGGTTTTACCAGTAGTCATGTATGGATGTGAGAGTTGGACTATAAAGAAAGCTGAGCACCGAAGAATTAATCCTTTTGAAATGTGGTATTGGAGAAGGCTCTTGAGAGTCCCTTAGACTGCAGGGAGATCAAAGTAGTCAATTCTAAAGGAAATCTGTCCTGAATATTCATTGTAAGGACTGATGCTGAAGCCGAAACTCCAATACTTCAGCCACCATATGCAAAGAACTGACTCATTGGAAAAGACCCTTATGCTGGGAAGGATTGAGGGCAGGAGGAGAAGGGGACGACAGAGGATGAGATAGCATCACCGACTCAATGGACATGAGTTTGAGCAAGCTCCAGCAGTTGGTGATGGACAGGGAAGCCTAGCATGCTTCAGTCCATGGGGTAAACAGTCATACACGATTGAGTGACTGAACTAACTTGAAGATTAGAATTACTGCAGAAGGTAGACACAGATAAATGCCATTCTGTTATTCAAAAAGGATAAAATGTATCTATTTCCAGCAAGGGTGGATCTAAAATTATAGACTAACCTTCTGTCCCAGAACTCATGGGTAAATAACAAAGTACAAGAAAATTAGAACATATTTTGAATTAAAAGTTGGCTAAAATTCTACATATCAAACTTATAAGAACTAGTTGAAGCTATACTTCTCAGGAAATTGTAGCCTTAACTTCATACATGAAATTATGGAAGGTTAGGACAGAAAAATTAATGAATTATGGATCCATAAAAATGTTAGGAAAGTGATTTAAAATATATTAAAAGAAATAACAATAAGAATACAATAAAAAAATTAATATACAATAGAAAGAACTGGCAAGCCAGAATTTGGTTTATTGAAGAGTTATAAAAGTAATAAATTCCTAAGGTAAATTTTCAAAAAAGAAATAAGGCAAATGTTTAAAAAATATCAAATTCAGGAAGAGAAAAGGGAACATCAGCAAAGATTCACTAGACATTCTGTACATATATAATGTGTATTATTAAAAATGTCATGTCAATAAATATAAATTTACCAAGATATAAAAAGTCTTATAACTTTGAAAGAAACTGAACACACAGTTTAAAATGATCCTACAGGGAAAATCAGCCCCAGGAGCCTCAAGCGTTCTACCAAACTTTTATGATCAGCTCAACTAGAATATCAAGATATTGTAAGGACATTTTGAGAAGGATAACTTACCAGTCAATCTCACTCATAAAATAGATACAAAAGTCTTCACAAAATACTTGAAAACTAATTCAGAAGTATGTAAAATAGACAACAAAGATACATTTATTTCAAGAATAAAAATATCAGAATAATGTTTAAAATCAATCCATGTGGTATGCCATATTAACTAAAGAAAAATATTTTAAATTATATAATCATCTCAATAGATGCAGATAAAGAATTGAACAAAATTTAACATTCATTCATGATTATAACTCTTAGCAAACTAGAAATAGAAACCAACCTAATATAAGGGCTTTCCTCATAGCTCAGCAAGTATCGAATCTGCCTGTAATGCAGGAGACCCTGGTTTGATTCCTGGGTCAGGAAGACCCACTGGAGACGGGATAGGCTACCCACTCCAGTATTCTTGGGCTTCCCTTGTGGCTCAGCTGGTAAAGA
>NW_011494738.1:3330751-3332906 GCF_000754665.1 Bison bison bison | reverse complement strand
GCTTACCCTGTGGCTAAGACGGTAAAGAAACTGCAATGCAGGAGACCTGGATTCAGTCCCTGGGTTGGGAAGATCCCATAGAGAAGGGAAAGGCAACCCACTCTGGTATTCTGGCCTGGTCGCAAAGAGTTGGACACGACTGAGTGACTTTCATGCTTTCCTTAATACAAGAATGGATAATTACAGGAAACCTATGGTACATTAAGCTGCTTTCATTTAACACTGACAGTTGAAAACTTTTCCATTGAAATTGGGTTCAAGAAAAATATATCTGCTGTGATCATTCCTATTCAACCCTGTACTACAGGATCCAGCAAGAACAATTGGCAAGAAATGAAAGTATAAGACTTGGAAATGAATAAGTAAGTAAATTTCCTTTATTATCAGGGGACTTAAGATTATATAAGTAGAAAATCCAAAATAAAATGCAGAAAAATCTTAATTAGTGACCTATATACACAATTCAACAGTATTTCTGTATATAAGCAACAAAAACAAAAAAGAAAAGAAAGAAAATTCTATTTATAGTAGCACAAAAAATATCAAACTAAAATATGTAAGGTCTCTACACAAAAGTCTACAAAACATTGTTGACAGAAATGTAAGAAAACATAAATTAAGATGTAAAATTTTATATTCAAAAGACTTAACATTAAACAGTCATCCCTCAAATTGAACTAGAGGCTCAATGCAGTCACAGTGAAAGCAGAAATAGATTTTTCATTTTCTTTTACACTTGACAAGACGTTTCTGTAATTTATATGAAAATGCAAAGATCAAGACTAGCCAGAACTCATAAAAGCAGACACATATATCAACAAAACAGAATAGAGAGCCTAGAAGTTAATTCACAGCCTGGCCTGTTGCAGTCCACGGGGGTCACAGAGTTGGACATGACTTAGTAACTAAACAACAACAACAAAAGTCCATTAATTTATGACAAAAGTATACCCAGGATATACAATCAAGAAAGGACAGTCTAAATGGTTAGTGGAAAAAATTGACAGCCACATGCAAAAGAATAAAACTGAACCACTATTTTATACCATTTTACTATTCTATTTGTGTATTACATATACAAACTTAACTCAAAATGGGCTAAAGATCTGAATATGTAAGACCTGAAATCATAAAACTCCTAGATAAAAACATAGGCAGTAAGCTCCTTGACATAGATCTTGGAGGTAATTTTTTTGGATCTATCTCCAAAAACAAAGACAACAATAGCAAAAATAAATAAGTGGGACTACAGCAAGCTAAAAAGTTATTGTATGGCAATAGAAACAATCAACAAAGTGATAAGATAACCTAGTAAATGAGAGAATATTTGCAAATAGTATTATCTGATAAGGGGTTGACAGTTAAAATATATAAAGAATTCATATAACTCAATAGCAAACAAACCAACTAAAAAATAGGCAAAGGATATGAAGAGACATTTTTTTCAAAGAAGACTTACATATTGCCAACAGGTACATGAAAAGATACTCAAGCATCACTAATCACCAGGGATATGAAACGAAAACCATGATGAGAAATCACCTACCTCACATCTACTAGAATGTCTACTATAAAAAAGACAAAAATAACAAATGTTGGCACAGTTGTGGATAAAAAGGAATCCTCGCGCCCTGTTGATGGAAATGTAGATCTGTATAGCCACAGTGGAAGACAGTTTGAGATTCCTCAAAAAAATGAAAATAGAACTAATATATGATCACTTCAGATGTTGATTGCAGCCTTGAAATTAAAGATGCTTACTCCTTGGAAGGAAAGTTATGACCAACCTAGATAGCATATTGAAAACCAGAGACATTACTTTGCCAATAAAGGTCCGTCTAGTAAAGGCTATGGTTTTTCCAGTGGTCATGTATGGATGTGAGAGTTGGACTGTGAAGAAAGCTGAACGTCGAAGAATTGGTTTTTGAACTGTGGTATTGGAGAAGACTCTTGAGAGTCCCTTGGACTGCAAGGAGATCCAACCAGTCCATCCTAAAGGAGACCAGTCCTGGGTGTTCATTGGAAGGACTGATGCTAAAGCTGAAACTCCAGTACTTTGGCCATCTCATTGAAGAGTTGACTCATTGGAAAAGACTCTGATGCTGGGAGGGATTGGGGGCAGGAGGAGAGGGGGACGACAGAGGATGAGATGGTT
>NW_011494738.1:3305121-3330651 GCF_000754665.1 Bison bison bison | reverse complement strand
GGATGAGATGGTTGGATGGCATCACCGACTCAACGGACATGAGTTTGAGTGAACTCCAGGAGTTGGTGATGGACAGGGAGGCCTGGCATGCTGTGATTCACGGGGTCGCAAAGAGTCGGACACAACTGAGCAACTGAACTGATCTGAACTGAATATATGATCCAAAAATTCCACTTCTGTATATTTATCCAAAGAACATAAAATCACTAAATTGAAGAGATATATGCATTCTCAGGTTTATTTACAATAGGGAAGATATGGCATATAGACACAATAGAATATTACTTACCCCATAAAAAAGAATGAAATTGTGCCTTTTGCAACAACACAGATGATCTGGAAGTGAAATAAGTCAGACATGAAGAGACAAAACCTGTTTGCATGTTTCCTAATTTCTACCACTTTCTCAAATCTTCTTCAGAATTAAATCTATTGCATATGCTGTTTGGTTGAAGATTGTAAAGAATATCCAGCCTCAATCATAACTAGAAAAGATTGGATCAGGTACCCTCTGAGAGGTTCTTAGGGACTCACACACAGCTTTGGGAAGCACTGGTCAAGAAAATTTTAAAATAAAGTGACTGCTTCTGCTGTTGCTGCTAAGTCACTTCAGTCGTGTCCGACTCTGTGCATCTCCATAGATGGCAGCCCACCAGGCTCCCACGTCCCGGGGATTCTCAAGGCAAAAACACTGGAGTGGGTTGTTATTTCCTTCTCCAATGCATGAAAGTGAAAAGTGAAAGTGAAGTCGCTCAGTCGTGTCCTACCCTTAGCGACCCCATGGATTGCAGCCTACCAGGCTCCTCCGTCCATGGGGTTTTCCAGGCAAGAGTACTAGAGTGGGGTGCCATTGCCTTCTCCAGCTAAGAAGTGATAATCTGGTCTATTTATTATAAAGTAACAATTAACAAAACAGTATGGCATTGGCAGAAAGAGAAAAAATAGACCAATGAAACAAAATTAAGATTCTAGAACAGATATATAGATATATGGAACCTCTATTGACAGATCACAAAAGTGAACTATAAAGCCACAAGAAAAGGATGATCTTCAATAAATGATGCTGGGATAATTAGACATCCATGTAAGAAGAAAACAAACTTTACTCCTCCTTTCTACCATACAAAAAATCAATTCCCAGTGGATTTTAAACTAAAACAATCAAATTTTTAGAGGAATAGAGAAGAATATCATAAAATCTTGGGGAAAGAAAATATTTTAAGTTTCTTTTTAACAGAAAAATCAAAAGCACTAACCATAGATTTGAAGACAGGTATTTTGACTGCATTAAAATTAAATTATTTTTTCCTACAAGTGTCAAGAATTTGAAGGCCATCATAGAATTAAATTGGAGTTCGCCATCAAATCAATAAAGGAAGTATAAATGCAGAATATACACACCACACAGTAGGATACATTCAAATGGCCCACCATCAAGTGAAAAATTTGTCCTCTTCATTAATCATCATTAATAAGGACTTCCCTGTAGCTAAAATGATAAAGAACCTGTCTGCGATGTAGGAGACTGGGGTTCAATCCCTGGATTGGGAAGTTCCTCTGGAGAAGGGAATGGCAATCCACTCCAGTATTCTTGCCTGGAGAATTCTGTGGACAGAGAAGGCTGGTGAGCTACAGTCCATGGGGTTGCAAAGAGTCAGACACAACTGAGTGGCTAACACACATACACAGTTGTGTCCAACTCTTTGTGACCCCATGGACCACAGCATGCCAGGCTTCCCTGTCCATCACCAACTCCTGAAGCTTGCTCAAACTCATGTCTATCAAGTCGGTGATGCCATCCAACCATCTCATCCTCTGTCATCCCCTTCTCCTCCTGCCTTCAATCCTTCCCAGCATCAGGGTCTTTTCCAATGAGTCAGTTCTTCGCATCAGGTGGCCAAAGTATTAGAGTTTCAGCTTCAGCATCAGTCCTTCCAATGAATATTCAGGACTGATTTCCTTTGGGATTGACTGGTTTGATCTCCTTGTAGTCCAAGGGACTCTTGTTAATCATCAGAGAAAGGCAAATTAAAACCATAATGATATATCACATACACCCACCAGAATATCCAATATTAAAAAGACTGACAATGTATGTGCTTGCAAGGATGAGGAGAAATAGGTACACTCATAAAGTTTGGTGTTATCTATAGAAGCTGAAGCCACTCACCCTCTATAATTTAGCAATTTCATTCCTGTGTATTGACACCACCAAAATTAATTCATATACACCAAGAGATAAAGAATTTTCATAGCAGCCTCATTATTAACAGTCAAAAGCTAGACTCAACCTAAATGTCCAGGTACAACTGATTGGATGATTTAATTATCTTCATTCAATAGAACACTGTAACAGCAGTAAGAATGCATAGACAATACTTATATGTAAAAACAAGGATAAATCTCACAAACATGATCTTATGCATCTAATATTTTATAGTAAAAGTAGTTTTTAAAAAGGAAAACATTTTTATGTAATAACATTTATAATCACGTCTGTTACAAGAGCCTAAGTGCCCAATATGTATTATCTTATTTACTCTTGAAAACAATCTCCATATAACAGATGATTATCAGACAAAGGTTAAATATTACCACAATCACAAATAACAGAGCAAAAAATAAATACAGTTCTGATTCTGGAGCTTTTAGAATAGTCTGCCTTACATGCATTTAATCTTGTGAAGTCGCAAGGAAGAAACGATTATTTCTATATTCTATAAGAAAAATGAGCCCTGAAGAATTTCAATCATGTGCCCAGGGTCACAGAGCTAGGAGAAGCCTATTACACTGCCTCCTTTTAGTAAGACAAATAGGTATCTTTTTTATTTTTTACTGTATACAAGTTTACTGAAATATAGTAGCATCCTTGCTTACTAAATAATTTGATGTATAACACATGCTCTACTGAGCCACATGACCTGTTTACCCCAAAATATAATGTGATTTCCCATTTCCTAAATAAGAATTGAGAAGTAACACACTTTTGTTTTTGGCTTTCCATGATAATATGTAACTAATGATTTTACTTCTATGACAGTGAACCTCAGGGGCATAAGCAGGACTAGTTTTGAAACCAATTTGAAGCAAAAGTGAAAAACAGCTAATGCTGCTTTTGAGATATAGTTGGCTAATTCCTTTGTGTTCCTAGTATCTTTTTTAAATTAACTTTTATTGGAGTATACTTGATTTACAGTGGTGTGTTAGTTTCTGCTACACAGAAAGATGAATCAGTTATACATATATCCACTCCTTTTTAGATTCTTTCCCCTTGTAGGTCAATAAAGACTATTGAGAAGAGTTCCCTGCTATACAGTAGCTCCTTGTTAGTATTTATCACAAACTGAAATTATGGAAGGACAAAAAATCACATAAGGAAGATCAAAGTGATTGAGAGAAAAAGACTAGGGAGAGAAAAAAGTGGAAAGGGGGTAATAAAAAGGCAAAAGTGAAGAGAAAAAAATGAGTTTAATGAGAGAAAATAAGATTTTAAAACAGAATTTCCATTTTTTGACATCTTGAATAGGAAAAGGAAGGAGGGAAGAAAGAAAGAAATGGAAGGGAAAAGGGAGGGAGGGAGGGAGGAGAAAGATCCTTCCACCCGAGCAATCATTTCACCCTGCCACAGAAAGGGTGGTAACTGGAATTTCCATTCTGAATTCTGCCAGTTTGTGGAATCAGATCAAACTCTCAATGACTCCCAGCATTTAATCACCATTCTTCTCTAACTTTCTCAGCCTGAATTGAAAAAATGACATCCCACATTCAGCATGATGGTACAATATAATGCTTCCTTCCAGCAACTTGCCTTGTAATTTGGGTGAATGACAACTGGCTCACCCATTAAAATAATGTGATGTCTATTGGTGACCTAAAGGCTTCAAAGCAACATTCACTTGTTTCCCTGCTCTGAAAATAAATGGTTTACCACAAATTTATTATTTCAGAAGGACCTAACTATCACTATTTGAGTCACCACAGTACAGGGTAGTTCTGTTAATACTGACATCATAATACTTGGTGTCAGCTTTCAAAACAAAATGAATTTCATCAGCATCTCTTATCATCTTCCTTTTGAGCTCCTTTAATTGCACTAACAGTCTCTTAATGTGGCATAACAACCTAAAAGGAATGTTCAGTTTTGGCCAACAATTTCCTGCAGACTCTTATTCCAAGAAATTTCCTATTGTCATTGGCATTTGTCTTGTTTTCAAACTTCATCCTGTGTCATTTGTAAATACGCATTCCCAAAGGAAAAAATGAAATTCAAATCTTATATTTCCGTGAGGAAGACAAGAAGCTCAACTGTTTTCTGAAACCTATAGAATAGTAGAAATACCATCTCTTTGTCATGTGAGAAGATATTCCCAATCTTTTCCAAGGGAACCCCAGCAAAGGAGAAATTAAAACACTATCCCAAATTATGCTTTAAATCTTACAAATGGTCTGAAATAGGGAGTGGATACTTTGGAAAAAATTAAGCCCATGGGTATTATAAAACTGAAAGAATAACATTAAGTGATATATAAGGTAGTGATTTCAACTGTGGTGTTGGAGAAGACTCTTGAGAGTCCCTTGGACTGCAAGAAGATCCAACCAGTCCATCCTAAAGGAAATCAGTCCTGAATATTCATTGGAAGGACTGATGCTGAAGCTGAAACTCCAATACTTTGGCCACCTGATGTGAAGAGCTGACTTATTTGAAAAGACAGTGATGCTGGGAAAGATTGAAGGTGGGAGGAGAAGGGGACAACAGAGGATGAGATGGTTGGATGGCATCACCGACTCAACGGACATGAGTTTGAGTAAACTCCAGGAATTGGTGATAGACAGGGAGGCCTGGCGTGCTGCAGTCCATGGGGTCGCAAAGAGTTGGACATGACTGAGTGACTGAACTGAACTGATTATTTTACAAGTATTTTCTTCCTTCTCTTTGCCCTCAAAATTTTCTGTATTACTTTGTATAATTTAGATAAAGTTATTTATATTTTGAGCTAAAATTGTACAAATACTACCAACTAGGAGTCAGTTTAACTGGTGAATAATACATTCTCAATCTGAAGTAAGCTATAAGAAAAACTCATATACAAGTTAGTATCATCTGTTGATGGAAAAGAAGAGCATTGAGTAACTCTTATGAAGTAGAAAATCACCACCTCTAGAATTAGAAATAACAGTACACCTAGAATTCTTTGTGTCTATTACAAGAAAAGGACTCAAATGGTTTTCCTGTGTCTACTCACATTAAAATAGAAAATGGAATTGGATTCCATTGAAGAACAATTTAATGTACCATTTAGGGCCTATTTACATGGATATATATTCAGCAAGGGATGTCTCTCTCTGTCTTAATATAATTGGCAGCCAAATCAAGGGAGAAAGGAACAACTATATTTTCCTGGATTCATCATCTGACTTAAAGTATTAAATTAGGCAGTCTGGGACAGGGAGAACCAGAATTAGGCCCATCAGTACAATAGACTAGAATAATCCTTAGCCAAGGGTGATTCTGCCCACCAGGGGATAATTAGCAATATCTGCAGACATTATTGATCATCACAGTTGGAGGTTTCCATGGAAACTAGTGGACAGAGGTCAAGGATACTGCAAACATCCTAAAATACACAGGATATTATCCCCCACCATGAAGAATTATCTGCCCCTGAATATCAATAGCATCAAGGTCAAGAAATCCAGGCCTAGGGAAATACCCATGTGTATAAATGATAGGCAGATGAAAAGTTAAAGTTAGAAACACAATACAGTAAGTTCAATGAAATTTCGTTATTGGTCAAAGCATATAAAAACTAACTGGGCTATAGTTTATTTCTGGATTTGTGTGTTATTTCTATATTAAAGTATATCTTAAAGAAGTCAGTGCTTCTTAATTCATCATGCCATTTTAAGATTTTAAATATCGTTCTGATAAAATACCAAAATCTTGACCTAGAAAAAAAATTAATTGATATATTATACCTTATCAAAAATAAAACTTCTCATCAAAAGACACTTTTAACAAAAGGACATTATTAAGAAAATTAAAGTATAATTCATAAACTAAAAGAAAATATTGACAAAACATATGTCTTATAAAGAACTTTATCCAGAGTAAAGAACTCTCAAAATTCAATAAGAGAAAAATTCTATTACAAGTCTGCAAAAGATGTGAAAAGACAGTTCACCAAAGAAGATATATAGATATCAAATAAGCACATGAAAAGATGTCAATGTCTTTAGTAACCAGGGAAAAGAAAATTAAAATCATAATGTGATACCAGTTGACTCCATTTACAATTGCTTGCTATTGCTAAGTCACTTCAGTTGTGTCCGACTCTGTGTGACCCCATAGACGACAGCCCACCAGGCTCCCCCATCCCTGGGATTCTCCAGGCAAGAACACTGGAGTGAGTTGCCATTTCCTTCTCCAATGCATGAAAGTGAAAAGTGGAAGTGAAGTCGCTCAGTCATGTTCGACCCTCAGTGATCCCATGGACTGCAGCCTTCCAGGCTCCTCCATCCATGGGATTTTCAGGCAAGAGTACTGGAGTGGGGTGCCATTGCCTTCTCTGATATCTAAAATCAAAAGACTGACCCTATCCAGTGCAGGAGAGGATGTGAAGCAATTAGAACTTTCACATGTTGTTGCTGGGAAATCCCAACCACTTTGGAAAACAATTTGATATGTACCTACACAAATACTTGGACAGAGATATACATAGAATATTTATTTACAAAAGTAAAAAAAAACTAGAAACCACCCAAATGTCCATCAAAAAGTGAATGTAAAAAATTAAATTATAGCATATTTATACAGTGGAATACTCCTCAGCAATAGAAGGGGTTGATGAACACACAAGAAGTATAAATCTCAAAATAATTTTGCTGAGTAAATAAGACAGAAAATTACATACTGTATGATTCCATTTACATAAAGCCCCATATAATGCAAATGAATCTATAGTAACAGAAAGAATCTTTCTTTCTTTCAGAAATAGTTCTCAGTGGGAAACAATGAGCAGCAGGACATTTAAGGGAGGATAGAAGAATTATTGATACTGAGAGCCAAAAGGAAACCTTTGAGGGTAATGGGTATGTTTACTATCTTGACTATGGTAAAATTTTCATGGATATAAAGGTCAAAAATGAAAAGAAAAAAAAACTATTCACTTTAAACAAGTGAATTTTTGGTTCGGTTCAGTTCACTCGCTCAATCATGTCCGACTCTTTGCAACCTCATGAATTGCAGCACGCCAGGCCTCCCTGTCCATCACCAACTCCCAGAGTTCACTCAGACTCATGTCCATCGAGTCAGTGATGCCATCCAGCCATCTCATCCTCTGTCGTCCCCTTCTCCTCCTGCCCCCAATCCCTCCCAGCATCAGAGTCTTTTCCAATGAGTCAACTCTTCGCATGAGGTGGCCAAAGTACTGGAGTTTCAGCTTTAGCATCATTCCTTCCAAAGAAATCCCAGGGCTGATCTCCTTCAGAATGGACTGGTTGGATCTCCTTGCAGTCCAAGGGACTCTCAAGAGTCTTCTCCAACACCACAGTTCAAAAGCATCAATTCTTCAGCACTCGGCTTTCTTCACAGTCCAACTCTCGCACCCATACATGACCACTGGAAAAACCATAGCCTTGACTAGATGGACCTTTGTTGGCAAAGTAATATCTCTGCTTTTCAATATGCGATCTAGGTTGGTCATAACTTTCCTTCCAAGGAGTAAGCGTCTTTTAATTTCATGGCTGCAATCACCATCTGCAGTGATTTTGGAGCCCCCAAAAACAAAGTCTGGCACTGTTTCCCCTGTTTCCCCATCTATTTCCCATGAAGTGATGGGACCGGATGCCATAATCTTCGTTTTCTGAATGTTGAGCTTTAAGCCAACTTTTTCGCTCTACAGTTTCACTTTTATCAAGAGGCTTTTTAGTTCCTCTTCACTTTCTGCCATAAGGGTGGTGTCATCTGCATATCTGAGGTTATTGATATTTCTCCCAGCAATCTTGATTCCAGCTTGTGCTTCTTCCAGCCCAGCATTTCTCATGATGTAGTCTGCATAGAAGTTAAATAAGCAGGGTGACAATATACAGCCTTGACGTACTCCTTTTCCTATTTGGAACTATCAATTATATCTAAATAAAGTTATTTTAAAAATAAAAAAGAATATTTTCCCACAAAAGACACATCAAAGCCTTCATTGTTTATTGTTTTGAGATTTTTAAAAATAAAACCTTATTTTTTAAGATAGAATCTTATTTGACCATTCCTTAACTGCCATATAGTAGCAAAAACTCTTGATCAACTAACAAGCCCAACGAGAGTCCTAAGTAAAACTCTGAAAGCCCGGATTGAAGTAACCTAGTTTTTATGTAATAACCAAATATAAGTAAGAACTGAAGTTGCTCAGTCGTGTATGATTCTTTGCGATCCATGGACTGTAGCATACAAGGCTCCTCCATCCATGGCATTTTCCAAGCAAGAATACTGGGGTGGGTTTCCATTTTCTTCTCCAGAGGATCTTCCCAACCCAGGGATTGAACCCAGGTCTCCCACATTGCAGGCAGATGCTTTACCCTCTGAGCCACCAGGGAAGCCCAATAACCAAATAGGACTTCTACAAAAAGATTCATGCTGCATATTAGAATATCACTCTACTAGTAGTCCTTAATGTGTGAGTTTCAAAACCAATGAACAAATAGTTACTGAAAACCAACACAAGTCATTCTAGTTTGAGCAGCTGTTTCACTCGTCAAGAATTCCCAAATGTTTAGAGAAATAAAACTACATATTTATATTATATATGTACATATATAAAAACATATATAACTATATAGTTTACATATAATAAAATTATATATATATATGAATAAACTTGTAAAGATGAAGGGAAAATTTGAACAGAAAATGATTTCAATGGAATGTTTATAAAGTATTTCCATTGATTTGGATAATAAGAAATCTATATTAAGAAAATGAGGCCTAATTGAGATATATCATTGATCTATTCAACATATATTTGTTGTGTGTCCACTAGATAAATGCTGGAAATACAGCAGGAATTAGAACAGTCTCATGGAGCCATGTTTTATGAATTTTATATTCAAGGGGGAACAGTGGGCAGTATAAATTTAAAAAGTAAAACTATATATGCTATCAGATGGTAACAAATGCTAAGAAAGAAAACAGAGCAAAGAAGAATAGTTGAATGTCACACTTTTAAATAGTAGGTAGGTATCCTAGTAATGCCTCACTTCAAGGATAATTTTAAAGTGAAGACTTGAAAGAGGTAAGAGAATACAGAGAATAATATGGGTAACCAAGAAAAGCACTTCAGAAAAGTAGTCAGTTCCCTCTGAAGGTAAGATCAGAGAGGTAAATGTTCAGATCCTGTATGGCCTTACAAAGACGTGGGCTTTTACTGTGTATGAAGTGAAACCCTTTTAAGGCTTTGAGTCCAGGAATGATGTGATGTGGCTTTTTTTTTTTTTTTTTAAAGATCATCCTAACTATTTAATGAGGGTGGGAGAGGGAAAAACCAGGAAGGAGTTAAGAGGCAATTTCAAAAATCTAGGCAAGAGATGATAGTTGTGGCAGACAACCCCTAGGGTGACTTTCAATGATCCTTGCCTCCTGGTGTCTACACCCTTGGACAATCCTCTCCTCTGGGTATGGGACTTGATTGCTTCTAACCAGTGGAAAATGGTCAAGATGATGGGATGCCATTACCATGATTACCTTAAGACTTCATCTTGCTTGCAAAGCCAGTGGAGAGATTTCCTCTTACTAGCTTACTTCCACAAGGTATGTTCAAGAAGCACTTGGATCAGAAATCAACAGAAGGTTTTGAATCATTAATGGCAGCCTCCTGCAAGAAACTGAAGCTTTGGTTATGCAGCCACAAGGAAATAGGTTTTGACAATCACCTATTGGCACTTTAAAGCTAACCTTTCCCCAGTCACACCTCGGATGAGATTGCCGATTAGACCAACAGCTGGACTGGACCCTGAGGAAGTACAACTCCAAACCAGAGAGCACAGACTACACCAAGGAAAACTACACCTAGACTTCTGACCTACAAACTGTGAGATAATAAATGTATTAATATAGTAATATGTTGTTTTAAGCTGTGAATGTATGGCCATTTGTTTATGTAGCACAGAAAACTAGTACAACAGCGATTCAGGTCAGGGTGATAGAGGTGGTTTAAAGTGTCACAGCTGTAAGAATCAGAGCTGAAAGTATTAGAGGCAACAAGATTTAATAACTATTACAACAACCAAATTTAGGAAAGGCTCCAATGTTTTTTGCTTAGACCTCAGAAAGAAACCGCAGAAGGCAATGGCACCCCACTCCAGTACTTTTGCCTGGAAAATCCCATGGATGGAGGAGCCTGGTGGGCTGCAGTCCATGGGGTTGCTAAGACTCGGAGACGACTGAGCAACTTCACTTTCACTTTTCACTTTCATACATTGGAGAAGGAAACGGCAACCCACTCCAGTATTCTTGCCTGGAGAATCCAAGGGATGGGGGAGCCTGGTGGGCTGCCGTCTATGGGGTCACACAGAGTCGGACACGACTGAAGCAACTTAGCAGCAGCAGCAGCAGCAAAGTCCATTTTCTGAGATGGAGAGAAGTGTGGAAAGAGCAAGTTTGGAGAAGATGGAATCATGTGTTTATTTCAGGATGATTTAATTTTGAGACAACAAGTAGGGAGTAGTAAATTGCATACAGGAACTGGAACTCAGTGCAAATAAGAGGCCACCGATGTACTTTTGGGATTGGTCAATGTACATGTGGTGTGTACAGTTATGAGACCAATGACATCTCAAAGCTATGGTAGAGAGAGAGACTGCAAGACAGAAATTTAATAGGAGAAAAAGATGTCACTTAAAAACAGGTACAGAAGCTTAGAGGAAGAAATGATTCAAAGAGATTGACTATTAGTGACTTAAAGGCAGTCAGCATGTTTCATTCACTTGTTACATCTTCAAGAACTTAGCATGGTATCTGAAAACCAGAAGATCCTAAAAAATGACAGGTGTTAATGAGCAAAACACATAAAGGGGGCAAAGGAAAATTGTTACTAATAGGAGATGGTAAGTTGGAGTGACAGATTTACATTAGTGATTTCCCCTCAGAGATGTCTGACCCTAAAAATAGCATGCATATTCTCATTCAGACTGTGACAGAATTCCTCTGAAACTGAATCAGGAACATGATAGATACCCTGGCTAGGGACAAGTAGCTACCTTAAGTTCAAAACACAGCTATAGGAAAAAAAGACAACTATTGTTGTTTGCTGTTGTTTAGTCACCAAGCCATGTCTGACACTTTTGTGACCCCAAGGACTATAACCTCATGGGCTCTTCTGTCCATGGGATTTCCCAGGCAAGAATACTGAAGTGGGTTGCTATTTCCTTCTCCAGGAGATCCTCCAAACCCAGGGTTCAAATCTAAGTCTCCTGCATTGCTGGTGGATTCTCCGCCACTGAGTCATCTGGGAAACATGACAACTGTAGTTCAGTTCAGTTCAGTTCAGTCGCTCAGTTGTGTCCGACTCTCTGCAACCCCATGAATTGCAACACTCCAGGCCTCCCTGTCCATCACCAACTCCCGGAATTCACTCAAACTCATGTACAGAGTCAGTGATGTCATCCACCCATTTCATCCTCTGTCATCCCCTTCTCCTCCTGTCCCCAATCCCTCCCAGCATCAGAGTCTTTTCCAATGAGTCAGCTCTTCGCATCAGGTGGCCAAAGTATTGGAGTTTCAACCTCAGCATCAGTCCTTCCAATGAACACCCAGGACTGGTCTCCTTTAGGATGGACTGGTTGGATCTCCTTGCAGTCCAAGGGACTCGAAAGAGTCTTCTCCAACACCACAGTTCAAAAGCATCAATTCTTTGGCACTCAGCTTTCTTTATAGTCCAACTCTCACATCCATACATGACCACTGGGAAAACCATAACCTTGACTAGAGAGACCTTTGTTGGCAAGGTAATATCTCTGCTTTTTAATATGCTATCTAGGTTGCCTCCTACAATTCTTTTTGGCCCAAGGAGAAGAGTGGAGAGTAGATTCATAGTTCAAAGATAGAAGACAGAGTGCTCAGGTCAACTAATAGGCCTCCAGACACTTTTAAATTCTCTATTAGAACCATTTTTGTACTTTAAAATGCTTTTCTTCAACAACTCTAAGCACTGTGTGTTTTCAATACTGAGACAGAAATAGTGTTTTAAAAGAAAAAACTTTAAGATGTCTTTTCAGTACTGCATCAGAGGTATTGTGGAAGATAAAAAGAAAAAAAATCTACCTGCAAGAAACTACTAGAGAATCAGGAGCCAGATTGTATTCACACTTTGGAGATGTTATTAAAGTTCAAAGAAACAATAATATCTTAATACTGCTATAAATAATTTAGAAGTAAACATTTTAACACTTCTAACAGACTGTCCTGCTGCACTAGTATATACCTTACCAAATGCATATGTGTCTATATGTATATAAGTTATTAAATGTAGATTTTTATTAAAATCACTGAAATACCTGATAAGTAAATACCAGGAGTCATGTTAATCATCTGTTATGAGCTCAGCACTTTCATCTATATTAGACTATCAAGTGGCAGGGTATGGAGCTGAATACCTATAAACCTCTAGTCCTGTTGTCTCTGCCCCAGTGCTCTTTCCCTTTCACTCTACATGTGTCAACTCAGATTGACTAATTTATACATTCACACTCTTCACTTTAGATAAATGCTATAAAAATTAAAAATAAGTCACCCTGACACATGGCAATTTTGCAGAAGCTTTGGAAGGTCTTCCAAGTGTTGCTATGAGATAAATTATATATTAAAATAATTTTCTGTCAGAGACAGAAAATTTCTTGCTACTTGGATGGAGGTAATAACTTAGTAGGTTCTTTCCACCTCTAATTTATTGTTGGCATGAGATTTGACATTTTGTCTCAGTAAGATTCTATTTCTAAGTGGAATTTTCAATAGATAAAGTTAATTTCAGTCATTTTGAACTTTTAGCAAGTCTGGGAGACTTCTATAAAAGGACTAACACTATCAACAAATGAGGCAAGAAATTTTATATTTTAGCTTGGATTTTTTTAAAAGCACATGAAAAGGCAATTCAGTTTTTACATTAAAAAGAACACTCAGAGTTTAAATGTCTATCAAGTGTATCCCCCAAAAAAGAAAAAGCAAAAATATAGATTTTTTTCTTTCAATTAAACACAGATTAAAATATTCTCCCATTAAGAAATTGGGTAAGTTCAAAGATTTAGAAACATACTAATTCAAACAAATTACCACTGTGTTGTCCCTCCTTTGGATAGACAGGACCTCAGCTGTGATCATAAGACACCTCCAGATGAAAGACAAGTCAGGCAAAAGGTCTATTACTTTGTTATCCCAATATCTAAACTTTGTAAATACACAGTGCTTTCACTAAATCATTTCACCTTTTCAGCTAGACACTGGGCTCTATATGCACACATATACAAAGTACACTTAAGCCTAAGGAGATCTAAGCAGACTAACTCATGCATACTCTATTCAATATCACTAACGTGATTACGGTACATAATTACATTCTCAGAGCTAAAACAAAATAAAATGTTCCCTATCTAAAATGAGGGATTTTAAAATAAAAGGAACTACATTTTGTAACTTTGTTCATCCTACTTAAGAATGGTAAAACTAAATGATTAAATGGTATTGGATAGCATCACTGACTCAATGGACATGAGTTTGACCAAACTCCAGGAAATGGTGAATGACAGGCAAGACTAGAGTGCTGCCGTCCATGGGTCGCAAAGAGTCAGACATGACTAAGTGGCTGAACAACAACAAATGTGTGTGGTAAATACTTATTTTCACTTAATATCCACAAAAATCTTATAAACTAGGGATTTACATCCTGATTTTAAAGATGACAAACTAAGGTAGAAAGATGAAAACTATCTTATTCATTGTTCATTCATAAAGATGAAAATTAAGTTTACCCAGTTCTGACTACAAAGACAATGACCTTTTAATAGCTAAGTACTTAAATAATGCCGGTGCTTAAAATAATAAACTAATATATTACTTTAAGCATTAGAGGATACCCAGGAAGTTGAGACTCATAATTTCAGTTTTAACCAAAGTTCGAGTAGTACTTTGGTAGTCTTGTTCTCATGCAATGAGGGAGGAAAAAATATATTTTCAAGATATATATATCGGCAAACCTTCCAAGTTCTGGAGCTCCTACTTTCCCTCTTGTTCTCAGCTTCTCTGTATTCTTGTAGTGTTCTTTCATTTCAAAGAAGATCCTAAGAAATGGTCGTTGAATCCTAATTGACCCCGTTCTTACCAGACGATGCCCCACTAAATCTGAATTCAAAATGAAGCCACCTAGGTTAAAAAATGCAATTGTATGTTTTTGCCAAACAGAAGAGCAAAATCTACAACTATTTTAATATCCTAATTATTCCTCTATTAAGGTATTCTACCAATCTGCCTCATATATTCAGATTTCCACTTCAGTTTTAGTTTGGATCACAAAAAGAGAGAGAGGAAGTTGACTTTCATATATTTCTATAGTATGTTTCTTTCATATCCAAGATGGGCCTATTCACATGCTGCAGAAATGGAGTAATACAGAGATTTTACTTGAAGTAAAGGAAAACTTTGATTAGCGGCTTATATAAAGACACGCTTTGTGCAACACCCTCAATAGCTTTGAAGTGAAGTGAAGTGAAAGTCGATCAGTTGTGTCCAACTCTTTGTGACCCCATGGACTATATAGTCTATGAAATTCTCCAGGCCAGAATACTGAAGTGGGTACCCATTCCCTTCTCCAGGAGATCTTCCCAACCCAGGGATATAACCCAGGTCTCCCGCATTGCAGGCAGATTCTTTACCAGCTGAGCCACCAGGGAAGCCCAAGAATACTGGAGTGGGCAGCCGATCCCTTCTCCAGGGGATCTTCCTGATCCAAGAATCGAACTGGGGATTAAAGCTTTACCTCACAGGTTAAGGTATTACCTGTGAAATTCACATATTGATATAGATCTCATTTTCCCTGAATACTTTAACAAAATTTGGCAAAGACTACTCAAAGATTACATCATTAGAGCTAACCCGGGTGAGGGAAGAAATTGTAATGTTGGTGGGGACAGAGTTATTGCACTAACTCAGATTCTGGAGCCACGGAAATAAATGTGAATTCATCAGTGTTCCTTCAGGAATAAAAAGAGAGAGAGAGAGAGAAGGAGAAAGAATCTGAGAGTTCTTTTATTTCATTGCTTGCTATTTTTCTGCCTTTGACCACAACCTCCAAGTCACAAGTAATATTAGAAGAAAACAAAATTATAGATGGAGGAAAGGGAAATGGGAAGACATGATGAAAAGAGGACAAGGTTTGGCAACGTTTTCAAGAGGTTAGAAAAGGGTCATAAGTTGGGACTAGAAGTATAAATTGAGAATATTAGTTACTTTTGTGCAAGTGATGGATAAATAAATATGAATTGATATGCTCAGATTTACCAGATAAAATTTGCCTTTGGAATTCCAAACAGAACAGAGTTCCCTTGTAATGGGCTACAGGTCTCAGCCTTCTCCCTGATGATTTTACATTTTCTACAGTCCCAAAGTGCTATTAACTTTTGAATTATAGAAAGAGAATAGGTACTTTTTCATCACTATTACAAGGAGGATAATCATTTTTAATTTCTTTTCCCATGCTCCCTGGTGGCTCAGAGGGTAAAGCGTCTGCCTGCAATGCAGGAAACCCGGCTTCGATTCCTGGATCAGGAAGATCCCCTGGAGAAGGAAATAGCAACCCACTGCAGTATTCTTGCCTAGAAAATCCCATGGATGGAGAAGCCTGGTAGGCTACAGTCCATGGGGTCGCAAATAGTCGGACACGACTGAGTGACTTCACTTCACTTCCCATGCTCCTAATCAGCTTCCTTGAGTTCCTCTCCACATGGAGAAAAGAGATTTAACACTTCCTCTTTCTGGGTGACAATAGAAGCCATACAGAAAGGCAAAACTTGGCATTTTAAACTGTACACTGTGGATTGGCTTTACATATCACATTGAGAAATGAAGGTCTTAAGCAAAAGAGCAAAATGTTCATAATTTAAAAGGAAACATACTTCTTTAAGGACTCCACAGATGGCGCTAGTGCTAAAGAACCATCTGCCGATACAGGAGACGTGAGACAGCAGGTTCCACCCCTGGGTTGGGAAGATGCCGTGCAAGAGGGCATGGCAACCCACTCCAGTATTCTTGCCTAGAGAATCCCATGGACAGAAGAGCCTGGCAAACTACAGTGCATGGGGTCGCAGAGTTGAACATGATTGACACAACTTAGCACGCACACTTATTTCTTTAAATGTGTTACCTGAAAGATTTTGATGATAACACAGTTCAACAGTTTTAAATAAAACTAAGACATTCACTTAAAACACACAGCCAATCTGTCTAAAAACTGGAGAAATATTTGGTCATTCATTTCATCATTTTAATTGGATTTTTTTGTACATGGAGGCTTGGGCACCCCAGATAGTTTTTGCATTTTTTAAAGCAGAACACAGCTTCTTCTTTCTTCAATATGACATTTTACTGTCCCTTCCTCCCTTCCTTCTTTCCTGTCCTTCTACCCTCTCTGATCTCTAAATTCCACACTTCTAATTGCTCTGGTCTGAAAGTGTAACATAGAGAAAAAGGAAGGATTTGAAGTCTAGCAGTAAGAATTCTCAAGTCAAAGGTTTTTATGGGTAAAGCTTAAAAGATTTCTAAAGATACTTATACTACATCCTAAATAATTGCTAACTTTTTTAAATAAAATAATTTCTAACTCTATTTTAATAAAAATAATATTAAATGTCAGTGAATTTCTTAGATGATGAAAGAGAGATCAACTTTAGGTCAGGAAACCTATCAGCATGATTTCTTCCAAAACTATGCAAAATATCTAATAAGAAATTGTCACAATGCCCACGACTGCTGTATCAACAGCAACCACTAGAGCCTGCATTTTAAATAGGGGGCACAGTTCTCTATTAAAAAAAAAAAAAGACCACTGACTTCCTCTGTAGGTCTTAAAACATTATACTATTGCATAGTAAGCATTTATCCTGAAGTTCTTCCCAAGTCTAAAATCTGCACCAGGTTTTTGAGTGCTACTCAATTAGGATGTGTTTTCAGATAAAAGACAAAAAAACAGATACATGGAGGAAGCATTTAGCCATAGCTAATATTAAATGTACAGGTTCATGTTTTTACACCAACAAAAAGCAACAATAATTGTCAGTTCCAAAGTTGTTTGCAAAGGGATATAGTGGTAATTTATTTTTTCCCATCAAAGGAAAAATATTAAAAACATCTCACTAAAGGAGATTAGCAGAAAAATCAGTTTTAATTTATCTGTCAAGAATATTCTGTAGGTATACAAAGGGCTTCCCTTGTGGCTCAGCTGGTAAAGAATCTACCTGCAAGGTGGGAGACCTGGGCTATATCCCTGGGTTGAGAAGATCCCCTGGAAAAGGGAAAGGCTACCCATGCCGGTATTCTGGCCTAGAGAATTCCATGGACTGCATAGTCCATGGGGTTGGACATGACTGAGCAACTTTCACTTTCACTTTCCATACAGAATTATAATGTCGTTTTAGTGGTAGACCTGACATTATGAGCAGATAGATATTTACTGTTAATGATGCAAATAACTGATAGACTTACTCAGTGATGCTTCCATATTTGTTAACAATAGATTATTTATCCAAGTATTGGTATCCTTTTAGTAAAATTCTCACAATTCTATAAGAAATTCAATTAAAAGTAGAGAAAACACACCAAGATATTCTAGATTAAATGAAAGTTCATGGAGAAAAAAACTATATATATACACATACAAATATACATATAGGTACATAGAGATAAGAACATATTCATCCATAATGCTTATTACATTTTTGTACTTCAAGGAGGTAAGGGATAAATGAAGGAGATATTAAAAAAAAAAGAAAGAAAAGTGAAATCAGAAATTAAAATCAGAAAGTAGTAAGCAAATATGAAAGTCATGTTGCTCTGAAGACAAGTGTCAGTAACAGCACTGCAATAAGACATTTAGTCTTGGCAAAGAGTAAAAAGGTAGAGCTGAATTTAAGATGCTTGAATTAAGCCAAGATTCTGGAAGAAAACTAAAGATTTGCTGCTGCCAGGTTAAACAAATGCAAACTATCTCTAAGAAAAGCTTCTGAATTGTAGGTTTACAGGTTTCGTTTTATATAAGGTGCTATATAAGACTCAGAAAATTGTGTGTGTAAATGATATATATATTTGGTATATACCATTATATATATACATAGAGATCTCTTCAAGAAAATTAGAGATATCAGGGAACTTTTCATTCAATGATGGGCACAATAAAGGACAGAAATGGTATGGACCTAAAAGAAGCAGAAGATATTAAGAAGAGGTGGCAAGAATACACAGAAGAACTATACAAAAAAGATCTTCAGGATCCAGATAATCACGATGGTGTGATCACTCACCTAAGCAGACATCCTGGAATGTGATTTTAAGTGGGCCTTAGGAAGCATCACTGCAAACAAAGCTAGTAGAGGTGATGGAATTCCTGTTGAGCTATTTCAAATCCTAAAAGATGATGCTGTGAAAGTGCTGCACTCAATAGGCCAGCAAATTTGGAAAACTCAGCAGTGGCCACAGGACTGGAAAAGGTCGATTTTCATTCCAATCCCAAAGAAAGCCACTGCCAAAGAATGCTCGAACTACCACACAATTGCACTCATCTCACATGCTAGTAGTGTAATGCTCAAAATTCTCTAAGGCAGGCTTCAGCAATATGTGAACTGTGAATTTCCAGATGTTCAAGCTGGTTTTAGAAAAGGCAGAGGAACCAGAGAATAATTGCCAACATCCGTTGGATCATGGAAAAAGCAAGAGAGGTCCAGGAAAACATCTACTTCTGCTTTATTGACTATGCCAAAGCCTTTGACTGTGTGGATCACAATAAACTGTGGAAAATTCTGAAAGAGATGGGAATACCAGACCACCTGACCTGCCCCTTGAGAAATCTGTATGCAGATCAAGAAGCAACAGTTAGAACTGGACATGGAACAACAGACTGGTTCCAAATCAGGAAAGGAGTATATCAAGGCTGTATATTGTCACCCTGCTTATTTAAGTTATATGTAGGGTACATCATGAGAAATGCTGGGCTGGAGGAAGCACAAGCTTGGAAACAAGATTGCCAGGAGAAATATCATTATCTGCAAATATCAATATGCAGATGACACCACTCTTATGGCAGAAAGTGAAGAACTAAAGAGCTTCTTGATGAAAGTGAAAGAGGAGAGTGAAAAAGTTGGCTTAAAGCTCAACATTCAGAAAACTAATATCATGGCATCTGGTCCCATCACTTCATGTCGAATAGATGGAGAAACAGTGGAAACAATGACAGACTTTTGGGGGGCTCCAAAATCACTACAGATGGTGACTGCAGCCATGAAATTAAAAGACGCTTCCTCCTTGGAAGAAAAGCTATGATCAACCTAGATAGCATATTAAAAAGCAGAGACATTACTTTGCCAACAAAGGTCCATCTAGTCAAAGCTTTGGTTTTTCCAGTAGTCATATATAGATGTGAGAGTTGAACTATAAAGAAAGCTGAGTGCTGAAGAATTGATGCATTTGAAGCATGGTGTTGGGAAGATTCTTGAGTCCCTTGGATAGCAAGAAGATCCAACCAGTCCATCCTAGAGAAAATCAGTCCTGAATATTCATTGGAAGGACTGATGATGAAGCTGAAACTCCAATACTTTGGCCACCTGATGCAAACAACTGACTCATTGAAAAGACCCTGATGCTGGGAATGATTAACAGTGGAAGGAGAAGGGGACGACAGAGGATGAGATCATTAGATGGCATCATCAACTCAATGGACACGAGTTTGGGTAAACTCCAGAAGTTGGTGATGGACGGGGAGGCCTGGTGCGCTGTGGTCCATGGGATTGCAGAGTCGGACACGACTGAGTGACTGAACTGAACTGAACTGAATATGGCTATTGCCTTGATTACAGTAGTGAGCAAACTCATCAAACTGTATACATTAAATATGTGCAGTTTATTGTACATCAATTAACTTTAATATATCTGCCTTAAAAAAGAAATTTAAAAATGGTTGAAATAAAAATATTAATAGATAAACAATAAGCAAAACTGAAAAGATGAATTCAGAGACATCATTGAAGAAATTATTTCATATGTAGCACAGATAGAAATGCAGATGGAAAATTTGAAAGAGAAGTTAAATATTGAGAATAGAAAGAGAACAGCTAATATTTATTTATTCACCCATTCTATAAACATTCAATAAGGTTTCGTTAAGCATCAAATGTATATTAGGCACTTTCTACTCCCTGAAGGAAAAAGGTGAGGGAAAAAAGATCCAAAGCAAGTAGGAGTAGATAATCGTTATGTAGCAGACAGCAGTTATGTGGTAGATGTGTAGCATCCGTGATACTGGACATGTACCAGATATGTAGTAGTAGTTACGGTGGGCGTTATGAAAAAATAATGAAAGAAAGAAGATAGCGTCAGAGTCCCATAGGTGAGAAGAGAAAGAAGAGAAGTTACATGTAAAGTATCACTGCTACAAGTTTTCTAGAGCTAAGGAAAGAAATGAATCCAAGGTATGGAAATATAACCTACATTAAGCAGAGTACATAAAAATAAATGTGTACATAGCTACTGTGCCGTGAAACCAGAAACTCTATAAGAATATCATTAAAGTAGTCAGAAAGTATTTTTATCCACAAAATAAAAATAACCAAACTGACAGATTTCTCAATAGTGAAAATGGAAGTCTCAAAACATATATTCATTTATTCAAGAAATACTTATATTTACTACGTGTTTTTTAAAGTTAATTTTTATTCAAGTATAGTTAGTTGTTTTATAATGTTGTGTTAGTTTCTGCAGTACAGCAAAGTGAATCAGTTACACATATATCCACTGGTTTTTTTTTTTTTTTTTTAGATTCTTTTCCCATAGAGATCATTACAGAGTACTGAGTATAGTGCCCTATGCTATTGTGTTATGTTTAATATAGTAAACAAAATAAACGAAAACTTCTGCCTTCATAGTACTCTCATTTTCCACCTGCACTGCCACTGAGGCTGATAGTAATCAAAATAATAAATAGAATATACATTAGAAATAAGTGATATGTTGTGGCGGGGTGGGGAGACAATGACTGACTGTGGGAAATAGGAAAGGATGTTTGGAAGAGTTACAATTTTAAACAGAAAGTCCAGAAAAGCCTCAGTAAAAAGGAAATCTCAGATCAAAGCCCTAAAATGAGGGAGTGAGAGCTTGGAATTTGGAGCAAAAGTGTTCCATTAAGTTTATTGCCCTGAGGAGTACATGATTGCTATGCTTCAAAATTAAAGGATGACAGTGTTCCGGGAGTAGAAAGAGAAGAAAGAAAATTAGTTAGATATGAGGTCAAAGACAGGGAGTCTTGTATAAGAACTTGCAGTCCATTTTTAGGACTTTGTCTTTAACTCTGAGTGATAGATGAAGGAACTGGAGAGTTTTAAATAGAAAAGTGATAGCATAGAGCTGAATGGTGACCTCCCAAGGGTACATCTGAGCCCTACTTTCTATAACTTGTGACTATTACCCTACAAAGTAAACAGATCTAGAGCTGAAAAAATCTAACAGCACAAAGATTGGGAGGGGATGAATGAAATTATACTATTTAAGTTGGCTACATTAGACATCAAGTAATATAATATTAATTTAAAATAAGTCATGATACTGTTAGAGTGACTTCTTCAAAAAATATGAAAGGGTATAGCCAAAAGATAACACTATTTTCAATACTCCATATTCAATATTGAATACTAAATTCAATAGGTTATTTGGCTAACCCTAGGGAATGGAAGAACCATTGGGATAAACAGAAAATAAATTGAAAAACAGTAGTTTAAATATAACTACATTATATTAAAAACTATATCAAATGATAATGGTCTAAGTACCCCCCCCCCCTTAAAATTATCAGACTAAAGAAAAAACAAGCTTTTTAAAGGTAAATACAAAAGACATTGAACATAAAATGCTGGGGAAAGATATCCTGTGTATACCTGACCTCTCTTCACACTGGGTATGCAGTTATAGCAAAAGATCCATGCCCCAAAAATGTATTAAATAGACAACTGGTTTCATCTTATATTGTCAGGGTGTATCCAAAAGATAGCAAGCTCCTTAATTCTAAGTAGAGGATATTAGCATTTTCCTTTCTTGCAACTAGAGAGGAGTAATATTTGGAAACACACTCTTGGTCTGCAGAGTTAAATTTGGTAAATCAGCCGTTGTTATTAATGTTTAGTCATTAAGTCATGTCCATCTCTTCTGCAACTCTATGGACCCTAGCCCGCCAGTCTGCTCTGTCCATGGGATTTCCCAGGCAAGAATAGTGGAGTGGATTGCCATTTCCTTCTCCAGGGAAACTTCCCAGTCCAGAGACTGAACCAGTGTCTTCTGCATCGGCAGGTGAATTCTTTTTACCACTCAGCCACCAAGTTGGCTTTTAATCGCTTGCTTATATTTACAGTAAGAAATTGTGATCCATTGGCCCTTCCAGATGTTGGTTCTAAGACTTTCTTTCCTATTGAATAAACCTGGGCTGGGTTTTCTTAACTGTTCCTGCTTTATGTTTGTTTGTTTGTTTGTTTGTTTTGATGTTTTCTTTGGGAAGACACCGTTTATGCAACTTGAAGGATATCAGAACAGTAAGGGAGGTCAGTGCTCTACCACACAAGGTTGTCATAAAACCACCCACCATCCTATAATTCCTAGTAGAACTTCCTAGCTATATTTAATGAGTAGCTTTATGGAATGTCCCTGGTTTGGAATTAGGAATTTTGTGGCTTTGATTTTCTAGCTATACATACAATAAATCCAAATGGGGAGCTTTATATAAGCCAGTGGTATATGGTATTTCAGTATTTATATTTACTACATGGTGGAGATAAATAAAGTACCATTTTTTTAACACCCAACATTATATGTAGCCCTTTGTGATGACCCAGGAATGAAATTTTTTGATTACCAGTCAGCAGCTAAATCAGACGGAAAAACTTAGAGCCAGAAATATCTATTATACAATTGTGTAAGACACAGTGAATAGACCAGTGATTGTTTTCTGCATCATACTGTCTTTACCTACAAATTAAATAATAAATATTAAATATGAACAAGTCCCTGCTTCTTGGTTAGCAATATTCATTTAATTTTAGAGTCAAATAAAATTGGAGATTACCAATCTTGTTGACTGAATTGTGCCCCCCACCATCACCAAATTCATATGCTAAAAGTCTCAGAATGTGACTGTATTTGGATATAAGATTTTTTTAAAATAATTAAGTTAAAATGAGGTCAACAGTGTAGGATATAATCCAAAATGACTGGTGTCCTTATTAAAAAAAAAAATTAAAAAACAGAGGTACAGAGAAGACCATCTGAGGACACAATATAAACGCAGCCACTGCTATATTTAAAATCCATAACCAACAAGGGGGCTTCCCATGTGGCTCAGTGGTAAAGGATCTGTCTCGAACTCAGGAGACACAGATTTGATCCCTGGGTTGGGAAGATTCCCTGAAGAAGGGAATGGCAGCTGACTCCAGTATTCTTGCCTGGAAAATCCTTTGGAGAGAGGAGCCTGCCAGATTATAGCCCAAGGGCTCACAGAAGAGTCGGACATGACTTAGCAACTAAACAACAACAACCAACAAGGAAATACTATATAGCACAGGGTACTTTGCTCAATGTTATATGGCAGCCTGGATGGGAGGGAGGCGAGTTTGGGGGAGAATGGATACATGTATATTTATGGCTGAATCCCTTTGCTGTCCACCTGAAACTATCACCATGTTGTGAATCAGCTATACTCCAATATAAAATAAAAAGTTAAAAAAGAGAAGGTTCAAGAGGGAGGGGATATATGTAAACCTAAGGCTGATTCATATTGAAGTTTGACAGAAAACAACAAAATTCTGTAAAGCAATTATCCTTCAGTTAAAATAAATAAATTTTTAAAAAGAAAAAAATTGAGTTGAGCCATTTAAGGCTTCAATGTTAAAAAATAAAGTTTTAAAATTCTTAAAGAGAAAAAAAATAATTACCATCCACAATCTGAGAGAAGCCTCAGAAAATATCCAACCCTGCTGAAACCTTGGTTTTGGACTTCTAAGCCTCCAGATCTATGATAAAGTAAATTTCTGTTGTTTAAGCCACCCAGTCTATGATACTTTGTAATGGCAGCCTGAGCAGCCCAATACAATCCCATCTTCTTGTTGCTTGGTGCTGCTGTTGAGAGCCCAAAGGACTAGTCAAAGTAACAAAGCAAGTTAGAAGAGCTGGGCTAGAATCCATGTCTCCTGGAAACCAGTCTCATTTTAAAATAAAAATCAAAACATAGGACACAGAAAAACAAAAAGACAGGTGATCTGCAGAATAGCAGAAGAGAAAGATCATTGATAGTGAAACACCTAAAGATACTCCTAGTGATCTACAGAGCACCAGGTGAAAATCAGTGCATTGATAAGACTGCTATGTTACATAAGGCATTCCCAGGGAAGTTTGCCACGTAAGTTGGTTTCAAACTTTCCCTTTTGACCTTAGATAATAAGTCAACCATGACTATAAAAATAAACACACATTAAAAGATACATACTTCATGTAGATAGTGACACAGATATAGAGGTTTAATTATTAATATTTGAAGATATAAAAACAACCAACAGAAACTTAAAAGTGTTCTAAGTATGCCACAAAATGGAGGAAAAAAGTATAGTTAGACACTTTTCTATCTGATAGAGAGTATCAGTTCAGTTCAGTTGCTCAGTCGTGTCCGACTCTTTGCTACCCCATGAATCACAGCACGCCAGGCCTCCCTGTCGATCACCAACTCCCAGAGTTCACTCAAACTCATGTCCATTGAGTCGGTGATGCCATCCAGCCATCTCATCCTCTATCATCCTCTTCTCCTACCCCCAATCCCTCCCAGCATCAGGGTCTTTCCCAATGAGTCAACTCTTTGCATGAGGTGGCCAAAGTATTGGAGTCTCAGCTTTAGCATCACGCCTTCCAATGAACACCCAGGACTGATCTCCTTTAGGATGGACTGGTTGGATCTCCATGCAGTCCAAGGGACTCTCAAGAGTCTTCCTCAACACCACAGTTCAAAGGCATCAATTCTTCAGCGCTTAGCCTTCTTCACAGTTCAAATTTCACATCCATACCTGACCACTGGAAAACCATAGCCTTGGCTAGACGGAACTTTGTTGGCAAATTAATATCTCTGCTTTTCAATATGCTATCTAGGTTGGTCATAACTTTCCTACCAAGGAGTAAGCGTCTTTTAATCTCATGGCTGCAATCACCATCTGAAATGATTTTGGAGCCCAAAAAATAAAGTCTGACACTGTTTCCACTGTTTCCCC
>NW_011494738.1:3257182-3305021 GCF_000754665.1 Bison bison bison | reverse complement strand
GATGAGACCAGATGCCATGATCTTCATTTTCTGAATGTTGAGCTTTAAGCCAACTTTTTCACTCTCCTCTTTCACTTTCATCAAGAGGTTTTTAGTTCCTGTTCACTTTCTGCCATAAGGGTGGTGTCATCTTCATATCTGAGGTTATTGATATTTCTCCCGGCAATCTTGATTCCAGCTTGTGCTTCTTCCAGTCCAGCATTCCTCATGATGTACTCTGCATAGAAGTTAAATAAGCAGAGTGACAAACAAACAGCCTTGATGTACTCCTTTTCCTATTTGGAACCAGTCTGTTGTTCCATGTCCAGTTCTAACTGTTGCTTCCTGACCTGCAGATAGGTTTCTCAAGAGGCAGGTCAGGTGGTCTGGTATTCCCAGCTCTTTCAGAATTTTCCACAGTTTATTGTGATCCACACAGTCAAAGGCTTTGGCATGGTCAATAAAGCAGAAATAGATGTTTTTCTGGAACTCTCTTGCTTTTTTCATGATCCAGCAAATGTTGGCAATTTGATCTCTGGTTCCTCTGCCTTTTCTAAAATCAGCTTGAACATCTGGAAGTTCATGGTTCATGTATTGCTGAAGCCTGGCTTAGAGAATTTTGAGCATTACTAGCGTGTGAGATGAGTGCAATTGTGCGGTAGTTTGAGCATCTTTGGCATTGCCTTTCTTTGGGATTGGAATGAAAACTGACCTTTTCCAGTCCTGTGGCCTCTGCTGAGTTTTCCAAATTTGCTGGCATATTGAGTGCAGTAAAGCTAAATCTTTGGCATATTAAGAAGTTTAATGTCTAAATCCAGAAATATATATATATATATATATATAAATGTTTATTGATGAGAAGAAAATGACCAAACTAGAAACAGCTATAAATCAGTGGCTCTGAAGCTCTGAGATTAGAATTGGGAACTCATGAAGCAGATTATATATCTGTTATAAGCATTCTTATAGCATTTAGTGTACATGAATATGTGTGTTGTGGGGGATGGTCTGTGATGTGTGTATAGCTCTCTCTTTAAAAGAAAAACTTTGTGAAAAGAAAGCCTTCATGGAGTACATCTTTTTCTATATCCACCAAAGGGAATAGTGAAGTCCACTGTACAATATAGTGCTGCTGCTGCTGCTAAGTCGCTTCAGTCGTGTCTGACTCCGTGCGACCCCATAGACGGCAGCCCACCAGGCTCCCCCGTCCCTGGGATTCTCCAGGCAAGAACACTGGAGTGGGTTGCCATTTCCTTCTCCAATGCATGAAAAGGAAAAGTGAAGGTGAAGCCGCTCAGTCGTGTCTGACTCTAAGCAATCCCATGAACTGCAGCCTACCAGGCTCCTCTGTCCATGGGATTTTCCAGGCAAGAGTACTGGAGTGGATTGCCATTGCCTTCTAGTATATACAAAATAGTGTACACAAAATAATATAGCCCAGTATACAATAGTATACAATATAGTGTATAAAACATTGTATACAATAGTATACAATATACAATAGTATACAAAATAGTGAAGTCCAGTATACAATAGTATACAAGAAAAAATATAATTCAAAAAAAGTAAACAAGATCAAATAATAGGACAAAAATCATGTATCTGTCTCATGCTTACTTCTCTTCAAATACAGAGGCCATCAACCCCTTCCCAATGTTCCCTAAGATCTCCTAGAGAATCACTTCAGTCATGTGGGGACAAAGTCAAATCAAATCTATCCTCTGCTGTCACCTTCATACTTCTTCCCTCCTCCTGCCAAAAAAGGAAAAAATTTATAGACACAAATGAGGCACTTTATATACTAGAATGGAATTTGTCTAGCCTCTGAAGCAGAAGATGTTAAATTTCTACAAAATTTCATTTTAGTGCTAGAAATTCAATTCCAGACGATGATATCATTTATTTTACTTCCCTGGGCTGTTGAAGAATCGAAACAAAGGTGGTACTTTGTTTTCCCCTTAAATATGAAGGTTAAAAAAAGGAATTGGCAATTTTGCTATCCAAAAAGCAAGTCATAAAGGATATATTATACATCGTAAGAAAACCTGTCAATCTATCTCACCTTTCATGATATTAAGATCAACCAAGAAAGACTTCTTAAAAATTACATGCCAAAACACAATATACAATAACAAAACTTTGATAAATTTTCTGTCATAAATTGATAGACTAAAAAGTACCTTTTTATTACATTTGCTTGTCTAGAATAACTTCCGTACACAATAGAAATATAGTTACTATGTTTCTGTGTCAAAATCTCAGCTGAGGACCATAACTATGTTTGCCGAAACAATGTATAGCACATAAAGCCAGTACATCTTTTATTCATAAGCAACCTTCTTCAAATAATACTGAAAGAAAAATATCTAGGTTATTTTCAGACTAGGATACTAAGAGAGCAATGAATATATTATGTCCTTGTAACAAAATTAGAGCTGTCAATATGCAGTGAAAGCTTGGTTCACAACGAAAGACCACAGAACACGTTTCTATCTGGCCTTGACACATGAGCAAAACATGATATGCATTGTCCTGTCATAATCCACTCTATTACAACTGTCTGAGCAGTGCATTTTCCCCTGGGACATTTCCCTTTGGTTCTCCTCTTTCTGAAGCACTGCCAGTATTGTCAAACTATTTCGAAGGTTTCCCTCTGTTACTTTCAAAGCCACCAAGTCAATGTGATCCAGAGCAATTTAGAAATGCCTCTAACCAACCTGGAAATGTTAGCCATGGAGTATGTTTCTGCAGTGATGAGTTCTCTTAAGATATCACACTTTTTAAATGTTTAACTCACTAAGAAAAAGTCCTTACCGTAAGAGCTTTCTGAATAGGTATCATCACAGGGAAGACAAGTGGCAATAAATGACACACACAAACACTATTCAAACAGTCCAGGCAGCATGAGGGACCACCCATTCCTGAAGGTTTCAGTTGCTCATTTAGACACAAATTCTAAAATTGTTTGGAGTGGAAACATTGTTCTCAGTCTCTGGCTTGAAAATTGCCCACTAACGCCTTCAAGCAACACAACTAGATCTTTTCTGGGACTTTCTGAGTAAAAGAACAAAATTTTCAGACATTCCAAAAATTACTTCTCTTTCTTATTTAGCAGTCACTCTTCTATAAGCATGACATCCTCCCCACCTTCCATTACCATCATTTTATATGTATTTTGATTCAAACAGGCAGCTAATACCCGACTAACTATGCATCTGTGATCTGGAGACATGGGCTGTGGAACAGGCATTCCTTCAGGATTCAGGGAATGACCAGCTGGGTCACACCACTATATTCTTACTCATAAAAACTAGAAACCAATTATATAGTTTCTTGTTTTTTCTGCAGCAGAGATCCTATCAGAATAATTGCACAGGGCTTCAATAGATTTTTTTTTTCCAGAAAAAAATCTCTCTATCCCACCACTCAATCACTAAAGAAAACACTCTTAATTTGTTACTAGATAAGAAAGTGCAAGGGACTTTTAACTCATCAGATAAAAAGTTTAATGCAGGCTATAGCTGCAGGCTCAGAAAACATGACAATATTCTTTAAGAGAGATTTATTACCTTTTTGAGTTAGTTCCATTGATTTTTCATGGCTATATACCTATGTTTCCTGCTGCACCACAACATCTATTTTCCATTTGGATACTTGTATTTTCCATCTGCCTACTACTAAGTCAAGTCTTTAATAAATTTATAAACTGTTTTTAGGGTGACCTTAGCGGACCATGCCTCTGTTTCTTTCAAGTAATCTCCAGAGACAGAGGCCAAGGTTGGTTTCCCTACTTCTAACACAAATAGGAAAATAAATTGCAGGTTAAGCTACAAACAATGTTAGATGTTGTACTTCTACCTCTAAAATGATGCAATAATATTGATACAGTTTATTTTTAATACCATTGAATAACTTGATTTCAATAGTTGGAGAATAGTGTACATGGATAAGGCAATGGCACCCCACTCCAGTACTCTTGTCTGGAAAATCCCATGGACGGAGGAGCCTGGTGGGCTGCAGTCCATGGGGTCGCTAGAGTCAGACACGATTGAGCGACTTCACTTTCACTTTTCACTTTCATGCATTGGAGAAGAAAATGGCAACTCACTCCAGTGTTCTTGCCTGGAGAATCCCAGGGACAGGGGAGCCTGGTGGGCTGCCGTCTATGAGATCACACAGAATCGGACACGACTGAAGCGACTTAGCAGCGGCAGCAGCAGCAGTACATGGATAAAAACTGAATTTGTTAGACTTTTTAAAATTCTTTCTAATCTAAGGAAATGACAAACAAAGCTTAGAGAGTAGCACTAAGTAAGTGGTTATTAAATGCTACTGAATAGTGATTTCATCTGACATTTTTTTTTTTTTTTTTTTCGGCTGCCCGGACCTAGACCCTCAGTAGCTCGGGCACCTAAGCACACAGAAAGCTAGCACACGCATTTCCCTGACATTTTTAATGAAATATTTGCTCATGAAAGAGAATAATTTTAGCTACTACAAAGCCTAATCCAAAGTTGAGACCACCTAAAATAAGAATGTAAAAATGTGTGCATGGTCACAGGATAATGACTGTTTGTGTGAAAAGAGATGACCTGAAAACCCTGTGAGAAGTGCCTGTTTAATTGACAAGGGGAAAAAAATGATCATATTTAGCAACAATTGTCCAAAGAGACCTTAGTACTTATCTCACTGACTCTTACACCCAAAATACTACCCCCCATCCCTACCAAACTGACTGTGGTCACTGGTTCTGTTTGAAAACCTTCCAAGAAAAAGGAGGTTACTCCCTGCCATTACTCCATCCAATTTGGGCAACTGAATTCTTTTTCACCCCAAATATATATGCAGTGAGTTGACTGCATTTATTTTACTTTTGATCTCTAAAGAGTTACAGTTAACTAAGTGCCATGAGACATTTTCATTTGCACTCTTAAGTCAGCCAGTCTCTTGGATCTAATTTTAGAGACTAGCTTGAAAGTTTGCCTTGTTCTCCATGTTATTTTAGGCCAATATTAAAATAAATTTACAATATACTTTTATTGTGAAATGTTTTAAACACACAGAAAAACCTAAAACAATAAATGCTTATGCACCAACTAACTTTTCACAATTTTTCATGTTTATTTTAAATATTAAAACAAAGCAAATCAGAATAAAGTAAATCAAACAACAACCAACAATTTCACAACATGGTTGAATCCCCAAAACCTAACTCCTTTCCTTTTTCCCAAGAACTTACCACCATACTGAATTTGCCTCAAATCACTTCTCTGCATTTTATAGTTTTGCTCACTGCTCATATGTACATATCCTGTAAATAATATAGAAATATTTAATACATTTTAAATTCTGCATAAATGATATCAGTCTCTCAGTAGACATACAGGTAGATAGGTAGGCAGATAGACAGATATACACACACAGTTGACCCTGGAACAACTGGGCTTTGAGCTGCACAGGTGCACCTTTGTGTGGATTTTGTCAATAGTAAACAGTGTGGTACTACACAATCTTGTGTTGGTTAAATCAAGGGGAGTGAAACCACAGATATGGAGTCACCTTAGATACAGAGGGTCCACTATAAGTTATATGGGGCTTCCCAGGTGCTGCTAGTGGTGAAGAATACACCTACCAGTGCAGGCAGACATAGTCAGGAAGATCCCCTGGAGGAAGGCATGACAACCCACTCCAGTATTCTTGCCTAGAGAATTCCATGGACAGAGGAGCCTGGTGGGCCATGGCCCGTAGGGTCTCAAAGAGTCAGACATGACTGAAGTGACTTAGCACACACTACAAGTTATATGCAGATAATTTTCCACTGCTCAGAGGATTGGCAGTCTATGTAGTTCGAGAGTCAGCTAAACATATGTCATATTCTAAAGCTTGCTTTATTCTATTTAACTTCTGAGATTTGTCTGGGTTGATACATATAGCTCCAGTCAATTCATTTTAACTTTTGAATAACCAAAATAAAAAATTAAATACTGCAAAAATGTGTGTGTTTGAGCACATGTGGAAGAGTTTCTCTAGGGTATAAACCTAAACATGAAATTACTTGGCTATAGTAAAAAGGAGCACTGTAAGGGGATTAAACCAATTTAGACACACACCAGTAGCCTACTCCTCCACTATCTTGACAACAGTTGGTATTTTAAGACTTGATACTTTATGCTAATCTGATGGGAATTCTATTTCATTGTTGTTTTATTTGCCTTTCTCTAATTACCAACAAGGCTAAAGTGTCTTTGCTTATAGTGTTTGACCATCTAGCTTTCTTTGTCCATGAATTGCTTTTTTGTGTACTTTTTTTTCTTCTGAGTTACTGGTCTCTCTTTTTTTTAACTTTATATATTCTGATATAAATCATTCAAGTCTCTCTAACATGTGACTTTTATTTATAGCTATACAGATATTTTTATAGCACTAATGCAATCAAATTTGTGAATATTATTCTTTATGGTTTGTGCCCACTGTGTGCAGTCTAAACAAATTTCCCTCTTTCCAGAGGGTCATAAAAATAACATACATTTTGTTTTAAGAGCTTTAAAATTCTGGCTTTCACATTTCTGTTTTTCATCTTCCTGGGTCATATCCTTGTGTCTATGGATAAAACTTGATGTTATTTTTTATCCAGAGAGATAAGATCTGTCCCAGCACCATTTATTAACTGCTCTAGTCTTTTCCCCTTGATTTATAATGGCATCTCTGTCATTTGTCATATTTTGTATTTTAATGGTTCATTTCAGGATTCTCTGTTCTTTTCCATCATTCAATATACTCTCTGAAATAATGCCACATTTCCCCCTACACTATTTTAATCGCTCTAATTTATAATTAGCCTTGGTGTCTTGTAGGGAAGCACTATTACCATGTACCTCTCTGCGATGGTTAATTTTTTGTGTCAACTTGACTGGGCCAAGAGGTGACCAGATTAAACATTATTTCTGCTGTATCTAGGAGAGTGTTTCACAACGAGATAAGGATCTGAATCGATGGATTTACTAAAGTAGTTCACCTCCCCAGGATGAGTAGGTACCATCCAATCTGCTGAGGGCCTGAATAGAACAAAAGATAGAGGAAAAAGAAATTTGCCCCTTTTACTTCTTGTCTGCCTGTTTGAACTAAAATATGAGTCTCATCCCCCCTGGACTGGAATTTATACCATCAGCTCCCCTGATTCTCAGGCCTTTGAACTTGTACTGAAATTGAACCACCAGCTTTCCTGAGTCTTCAGCTTGCACAAGACAGATCATGGGATTTCTCAGCCTCCATAATTGCGTAACCCAATTCCTTATAACAAATCTCTTCCTGTGATTACATTCTATTGGTTCTGTTTCTCCGGAGAACTCTAATACATTTCTCTTCAAAACTGCCTTATATACTTGACTTTATGCTCTTCAACAAACATTTTAGTGATCAGTTTGCACAGGAAAGTTCCTATTAGGTTTTAAATAGAAGCTGAATTAAATGTATAGATTAAGTGATATTTTTCACATTAAGTAACCACGTACATGGCAATTTTATATCTTTCCATTTAATCAGATTTTTAAAACCTTCTTCAATAGTATCTTATATTTTTCTCAATAAGATCCTTAAGCACTTTTGTTAAATTTATTCCTGGTTATTTAGTTTTTAGCTCTATGGGCACTTGAAAAGAATATATATCTTTACAAATGGCGTATATAATTTTAAATGTATTTTAGATCAGACTCACTAATTTTCTTATTTAAACATTCTAAATCCTTCTAAAATTTTTCCCCGCAGCTTCAAATAAGTGTGATTAAATCTCCCACTATGACTGTATATTTTTCAAATTTGCCTGTGTTCTGTCCATGAGGACCAGAACTTTTGGCTCTGCGTTCACTTTTCCTCTCCAGTAACCAGAATGGTGCCAAGTATATAACTTTTTCATATTCTTGGTGGATTGATTTTGATTAATATATAGTAACTCTATTTACTCTTATACATGATTTTTGCCTTAAATTTTATCTTTTCTAACATTAATTTTGACACAGCAGCTTTCTTTTAGTTCGCATTTGTCTGATAAATTCTTTTCTATCCCTTTATGTTCAAATATCCGGCATGGTTTTGCTCTAGGTCTTTCTGTTGTTAGTACCACGATGTTGTTGTTGTTCAGTCACCCAGTCGTGTCTGACTCTTTGTGACCCCGTGGACTGCAGCATGGCAAGGCTCCCTGTCCCTTACCCTCTCCCAAAGTCTGCCCAAGCTCATGTCCATTGCATGGCGATGCCATCCAGCCATCTCATCCTCTGATGCCCCCTTCTCCTTCTGCTCTCAATCTTTCCCAGCATTAGGGACTTTTCCAATGAGTTGGCTGTTCACATCAGGCAACCAAAAGGCTAGAACTTCTGCTTCAGCATCAGTCCTTCCAGTGAGTATTCACGGTTGATTTCCTTAAGATTGACTGGTTTGAATTTCTTGTGGTCCAAGAGACTTTTGGAAGTCCTCTCCAGCACCACAGTTCGAAGTCATCAATTCTTTGGTGCTCTGCCTTCTTCATGGGCCAGGTCTCACAACTGTATGTGACCAGTGGGAAGACCAAGCCGCGACTATATGGACATTTGTTGGCAGTGTGATGTCTCTGCTTTTCAACACACTGTCTAGGTTTGTTACAGATTTCCTGCCAAGAAGCAATCATATTCTGATTTCATGGCTGCAGTCACCATCGGCAGTGATTTTAGAGCCCAAGAAGAAGAAATCTGTCACAACTTCCAACTCTTCTCCTTCTATTTGCCATGAAGTAATGGGGCCAGGTGCCATGATCTCAGTTTTTTTAAATACTTACTTTAAAGCTGGCTTTTTCACTCTCTTCTTCACCCTTATTAAGAGGGTCTTTACTTTCTCTTCTCTTTCTGCCATTAGAGTGGTATCATCCACATATCTGAGGTTCTTGATGTTTCTCCTGCCTATCTTGATTCCTGCGGGTAACTTATCCAGCTCAGCATGTCTCATGATGTGCTCAGTATATAGGTTAAACAAACAGGGTGACAGCAGACAGCCCAGTCATACTCCTTTCTCAATCCTGAACCAATCAGTTGTTCCATACAGGGTCCTAACTATTGTTTCTTGACACACATACAGCTTTCTCAGGAGACAGGTAAGACAATCTGGTATTCAGTTCCATTCAGTCACTCAGTCGTGTCCAACTCTTGAGCCCTCATGGATGGCAGCTCGCCAGGCCTCTCTGTCCATCACCAACTCCTGGAGATTACTCAAACTCAAGTCCATTGAGTCAGTGATGTCATCCAACCATCTCGTCCTCTGTTGTCCCCATCTCCTCTCACATTCAATCTTTCCCAGCACCACGGTCTTTTCAAATAAGTCAGTTCTTCACATCAGGTGGCCAAAGTATTGGAGTTTCAGCTTCATCATCAGTCCTTCCAATGAATATCAGGACTGATTTCCTTTAAGACAGACTGATTGGGCCTCTTTGCTGTCCAAAGGACTCTCAAGAGTCTTCTCCAACACCACACTTCAAAAGCATCATTTCTTTGGCACTCAGCTTTCTTTATAGTCCAACTCTAACATCCATGTATGACTACTGGAAAAACCATAGCTTTGACTAGACAGACATTTGCTGGCAAAGTAATGTCTCTGCCTTTTAATATGTTGTCTAGGTTGGTCATAACCTTTCTGCCAAGGAGTAAGCATCTTTTAATTTCATGGCTGCAGTCACCTCCTGCAGTCATTTACAGTTCAGTTCAGTCGTTCAGTCGTGTCTGACTCTTTGCGACCCCATGAATCACAGCATGCCAGGCCTCCCTGTCCATCACCAACTCCCGGAGTTCACCCAGACTCACATCCATCGAGTCAGTGATGCCATCCAGCCATCTCATCCTCTGGCATCCCCTTCTCCTCCTGCCCCCAATCCCTCCCAACATCAGAGTCTTTTCCAATGAGCCAACTCTTCGTATGAGGTGGCCAAAGTACTGGAGTTTCAGCTTTAGCATCATTCCTTCCAAAGAAATCCCAGGGCTGATCTCCTTCAGAATGGACTGGTTGGATCTCCTTGTAGTCCAAGGGACTCTCAAGAGTCTTCTCCAACACCACAGTTCAAAAGCATGAATTCTTCGGTGCTCAGCCTTCTTCACAGTCCAACTCTTAGTCATTTTGGAGCCCCCAAAATAAGGTCTGTCACTGTTTCTACTGATTCTCCATCTATTTGATGGGACCAGATGACATTATCTTAGTTTTCTGAATGTTGAGTTTTAAGCCAACATTTTCACTCTCCTCTTTCACTTTCATCAAGAGGCTCTTTAGCTCCTCTTTGCTTTCTGCCATAAGCAAGATGTAATCTGCATATCTGAGGTTATTGATATTTCTCCCAGGATTCTTGATCCCAGCTTGTGCTTCATCCAGCCCAGCATTTCTCATGATGTACTCTGCATATAAGTTAAATAAGCAGGGTGACAATATACAGCCTTGATGTACTCCTTTCGCTATTTGGAACCAGTCTGTTGTTCCATTTCCAGTTCTAACTGTTGCTTCCTAACCTACATACAGATTTCTCAGGAGGTAGATCAGGTGGTCTGGTATTCCCATATTTTTAAGAATTTTCCACAGTTTGTTGTAATCCACATCGTCAAAGGCTCTGGTATAGTCAATAAAGCAGAAGTAGATGTTTTCCTGGAACTCTCTTACTTTACCAATGACCCAACAGACGTTGGCAATTTGATCTCTAGTTCCTCTGCCTTTTCTAAAACCAGCTTGAACATCTAGAAGTTCACAGTTCACATGCTGTTTAAGCCTGGCTTGGAGAATTTTGAGCGTTATTTTGCTAGCATGTAAGATGAGTGCATTTATGTGGTAGTTTGAGCATTCTCTGTTGGGATTGGGATGAAAACTGATCTTTTCCAGTCCTGTGGCCACTGCTGAGTTTTACAAATTTGCTGGCATATTGAGTGCAGCACTTGCACAGCATAATCTTTTAGGATTTGAAATAGCTCTACTGGAATTCCATCATCTCCACTACCTTTGTTCGTACTGATGCTTCCTAAGGCCCAGTGATTTCCCATTCCAGATTGTCTGGCTCTATGTGAGTAATCACACCACTGTGATTATCTGGGTCGTGAAGTTCTTTTTTGCATAGTTCTTTTGTGTATTCTTGCCACCTCTTCTTAATATCTTCTGCTTCTTTTAGGTCCATATCATTTCTGTCCTTTATTTGTCCTTTATTCTGTGCCCATATTTGCATGAAATATTCCCTTGGTATCTCTAATTTTCTTGAAGAGATCTCTAGTCTTTCCCATTCTGTTGTTTTCCTCTATTTCTTTGCATTGGTCACTGAGGAAGACTTTCTTATCTCTCCTTCCTATTCTTTGGAACTCTGCATTCAAATGTGTATATCTTTCCTTTTCTCCTTTGCCTTTCGCTTCTCTTCTTTTCTCAGCTATTTTTAGAGCCTCCTCAGACAACCATTTTGCCTTTTTACATTTCTTTTTTTTAGCAATGGTCTTGATCACCACCCACTGTACAATGTCAGGAACTTCTGTCCATAGTTCTTCAGGCACTGTCTATCAGATCTAATCCCTTGAAGCTGTTTGTTATTTCCATTGTATAGTCCTCAGTTCAGTTCAGTTCAGTCGCTCAGTCATGTCCGACTCTTTGCAACCCCATGAATCACAGCACACCAGGCCTCCCTGTTCATCACAAACTCCCAGAGTTCACTCAGACTCAAGTCCATCGAGTCAGTGATGCCATCCAGCCATCTCATCCTCTGGCGTCCCCTTCTCCTCCTGCCCCCAATCCCTCCCAGCATCAAGGTCTTTTCCAATGAGCCAACTCTTCATATGAGGTGGCCAAAGTACTGGAGTTTCAGCTTTTGCATCATTCCTTCCAAAGAACAACCAGGACTGATCTCCTTTAGAATGGACTGGTTGGATCTCCTTGCAGTCCAAGGGGCTGTGTTCTCTCCCTGTTATGTGACTTGAGGCCAAACTATGATGGAGGTAATGAAGATGATGGTCACCTTCTTCAAAAGTTCCCATGCAGGCACTGCTACCCCAATACTCCCAACCCTGCAGCAGGCCACTGCCAACCCACACCTCTGCCAGAGACTCCTGGACACTCATGGGCAAGTCTGAGTCAGTCTCTTGTGGGGTCACTGTTCCTTTCTCCTGGGTCCTGGTGTGGGCAAGGTTCTGTTTGTGCCCTCCCAGAGTCTGCTTCCCCAGTCCTGTGTAAATTCTTACAGCTCTATGGTGGGTTAATGGTGACCATCTCCAAGAGGGCTTATGCCATACCCAGGTCTACTGCACCCAGAGCCCCTGCCCCCACAGTAGTCCACTGCTGACTTGTACCTCCTCAGTTCAGTTCAGTTTAGTCGCTCAGTCGTGCCCGACTCTTTGTGACCCCATGAACTGCAGCACACCAGGCCTCCCTGTCCACCACAACTCCTGGAGTTCACTCAAACTCACATCCATCAAGTCGGTGATGCCATCCAGCCATCTCATCCTCTGGCATCCCTTTTCCTCCTGCCCCCAATCCCTCCCAGCATCAGAGTCTTTTCCAATGAGTCAACTCTTCGCATGAGGTGGCCAAAGTACTGCATTTTCAGCTTTAGCATCATTCATTCCAAAGAAATCCCAGGACTGATCTCCTTTAGAATGGACTGGTTGGATCTCCTTGCAGTCCAAGGGACTCTCAAGAGTCTTCTCCAACACCACAGTTCAAAAGAATAAATTCTTCAGTGCTCAGCTTTCTTCACAGTCCAACTCTCACATCCATACATGACCACTGGAAAAACCATAGCCTTGACTAGATGGACCTTTGTTGGCAAAGTAATGTCTCTGCTTTTGAATATGCTATCTAGGTTGGTCATAACTTTCTTTCCAAGGAGTAAATGTGTTTTAATTTCATGGCTGCAATCACCATCTGCAAAAAAAATAAAGTCTGACACTGTTTCCTCATCTATTTCCCATAAAGTGATGGAACCAGATGCCATGATTTTAGTTTTCTGAATGTTGAGCTTTAAGCCAACTTTTTCACTCTCCTCTTTCACTTTCATCAAGAGGCTTTTGAGTTCCTCTTCACTTTCTGCCATAAGGGTGGTGTCATCTGCATATCTGAGGTTATTGATATTTCTCCCAGCAATCTTGATTCCAGCTTGTGCTTCTTCCAGCCTAGTGTTTCTCATAATGTACTCTGCATATAAGTTAAATTGACACCCAAACACAGTTCTGTCTCAATCTGTGTGGGGTCTCTGGGTCCTGTTGCGCACAAGGTATTTTTGAGCCCTCTGAGTGTCTCTGGTGGGCATGGGGTTTGATTCTAGATGTGATATCGACCCTTCTACCATCTTGCTGGGGCTTCCCTTTGCCCTTGGACTTAGGATATCTCCTCAACATCACCCCAGCACTGTGCAGCCACTGCTCCATCTTGCTGGGGCTTTTCTGCCCTTGGATGTGGGGTATCACCTCACAGTCACTCCAGCCCCGTGCAGCCACCACTCCAGTGGTGGTATACCCATCAGCTTTCCACAGTTTGTTATGACCCACACAGTCAGAGGCTTTAGTGTAGTCAATTAAACAGAGGTAGCTGTTTTTTTGGAATTCCCTTGCTTTCTCTGTGATACAGGGAGAGTTGGCAATTTTATCTTTGGCTCCCCTATCTTTTCTAAACCCAGCACTTAGACATCTGGAGGTTCTCAGTTCACATGATGCTAAGTAAAGCCTAGCACGCGAGACTTTAAGCATGACCTTACCAGCGCGCAAGACGAGTGCCACTGCCTAGTGGTTTGAACAGTCTTTAGTACTGCCCTTCTTAGGAACTGGGATGAGGACTGACCTTTTCCAGTCCTGTGGCCACTACTGGGTCTTCCAGATTTGCTGACATACTGAATGTAACACTTTGATATCATCTTTTAGGGTTTTGAATAGCTCGAATGGAATCCCACCACATCCACTAGCTTTACTGACGGCAGTGCTTCCTAAGGCTCTCTTGACTTCACACTCCAGATATCTGGCTCTGGATGATTGACCACTCAATCTTGGTTATCCAGTTCATTAACATTTTTTTTGTATAATTCTTCCATGTATTCTTTCCATCTCTTCTTGGTCTCTTCTGCTTCTACTAGGTCTCTATCATTTGTCTTTTATTGTCCCCATCTTTGAGCCAAATGTTCCCTTGATATTTCCAATTTTCCCAAAGAGATCTCTAGTCATTCCCCTTCAGTTGTTTTCCCCTATTTTTATGCATTTTTCATTGAAGAAGGCATTCTTGCTTCTTGCTTTTCTTTGAAACTCTGTATTTAGTTGAGTGTACCTTTCCCATTCTCCCATGCTTTTCACTTCTCCTCTTTCTTCAGCTATTTGTAAAGCCTCCTCAGATAACCACTTTGCCTTCTTGCTTTTCTTTTTCTTTGGGATGGTTTTTTTTCTGCCTCCTTTACAATATTACAGACCTCCATCCATAGTTCAGGTACACTGTTTACTAGATCTAACCCCTTTAATCTATTCATTACCTCCACTGCATATTCACAGCAGATTTGATTTAAGTCACACCTGGCTGGTCTAGTGGTATTCCCTGCTTTCTTTAGTGTAAGCCTGAATTTTGCTATGAGAAGCTGATGATTTGAGCCACAATTAGCTCCAGGTCTTATTTTTGCTGTCTGTATACAGTTTCTCCATCTTTGGTCACAAAGAATGTAATCAATTTGATTTCAGTATTGAACATTTGGTGATGTCCATGTGTAAAGTCATCTCTTGTGTTGTTGAAAAAGGGTGTTTGGTATGACCAGTGCATTCTCTTGGCAGAATTCAGTTAGCCTTTGCCCTGCTTCATTTTGTACTCCAAGTATCATCGTAAGGCAGGATATTGAATATATGATAATGTGTTGAGATTTATCACACTGACTTCTATCATCCTAATTTTCTTCTATGTATTAACCTGTCTTTTGGTTTTATTTTCCCTTTTTATTTCCTTTATTGGAATTGATAAAGTATATTTTCCCTTTGCTGATATGTGTCATAGATTATATATCTATTCTTTCAATAATTAACATTTTTAATTTTTTATTGTGGTTAAAAAAAAACAGTGAAATTGACCATCTTAACTATTTTAGATGTACATAGTTCAGTGGTATAAAACACATTCACATTGTTAGGCAACCACTACCACCATGCATCTCCAGAATTATTTTGCCTTGCAAAACTGCAACTCTATACCTATTAAACCATAGCCGTCCATCCTCTCTCATTCCAGCCCCTGGCAACCACCATTCTACTTTCTGTCTTTGTGAACTTGACTACTCTAGGCAACTCTTATAGTATTTATCATTTTGTGATTGGCTTATCTCCTTTAGCCAATCTATCTTCAAGGTTCATCTTGAAGGTAAACTATCTTCAAGATTCATCCATGTTGTAGCATGTGTCAGAATTTATTTCCTTTTTAAAGATAAATAATATTCCACTGACTATATATCCCACATTTTGCTTATCCATTCATCTGTAAATGAACATTTGAATTGTGTCTACCTTTTATTCATTGTACATAATGCTGTTATGACTTTGAGCGTGCAAATATATCTAAGACTCTCTTTTAATTTTTTTTTTTTTTTAGATATCTACCCAGAAGTGGAATCACTAGATCACATGGCAAGTCTATTTTTAATTTGTGAAGGAACCTCCACACTGTTTTACATAGCAGCTGCACCAGCTAATGTTCCCACCAAAAGGGCACAAGTGTCCCAACTTCTAAATGTCCTTTCCAACTGTTGATGTTTTTTTTAATAGTAGCCATAAGTGTAACTGTCCTTATATTTGTAACACATGGAACTATAAATTATTATAACAAAGCAAAGGTTATGCTAAATTTCCATCTCATCCCAAATATGTCTCAAATATGAAGTTCCATTACCCACTGAAAATTATCCTCCCATCTCTAATTCTTGTGGTTTACATTTGTCTTTTTAAATGTTGTTTTGTAGTCAGTACACATTTTACATGGTTTTAACGTCTGTGCTAAAAACTTTTCTCCTAAAATATTTAATAATTTTTAACATTTAAAAACTCAATGTATATAGGCCTGGGGCAAAAACTCCTGATTGCTAAACAGTTTTAGGCTGAATATCACCTGATTGCAGCACTTTCAAACCACTGTTCTACTATTTTCTAGCATATACTTGTGTAGAGAAGGCAGTTCTCCACTGAAGTGTTATTCCTTTGAGGGAAACCTATCTTGTCTTACTGGATTGTCAGATGTTCTGTTGACATTCAAATACCTGTATTATTTCTTCTCTGTATCATTTACTATAAAAAAGGTTTGAGCTAGTTACTCCTAGTGAATTCAGTGATCAGTCACTTAAAAAGAAAAACAGAATGGCAAATATTGTATCTAAGACAGGAATTCTGCAAGGCCTTTTTGTCTAACATCTCTTCCATTTTCTGCAATTCTTGAAAATAAGCAATGGTGGCTAATTAGTAAAATTAGCAAGAGAGTCTCTCCTTATTGTTTATATACTATAGTCTCACAATAATCTTCCAAGTTGTAGATTTGTTTTATTCATTCTTTCAGTCTCAAGATTCAGGGATTTAATTCTGGAAATTTGTACATTTTATCTCTTCAAATATTTATGTTCTATAGTTCTTGCCATTCTCCTGTAAAGCTCCTTTAGGTCTATATTGGAACTTTTAAGTCTCCCTTTTATATCTACTAACTACTCATTCATATTCTTTGTCTCATTGTGCTAGTTTGAGTGAATTTCTTACCATCATGTTCTGGTTCAAAAACTCACTCACCAGGTATAATCTAGAGTTCATCTAATTTGTTCCATTTAAAAATATTTTAATGACTACATATTTCATTATTAACATGCCTTTTACATAACCATCTGTCCTTCCTTGATTTATTTATGCTTATATATTTTATAACATTATGTTCTTTCATAAAAAATTGTCCTAAGTATTCTAGACACATATTTAAAATCCCTTGTGCTACTGTTACTATGGTTAGTTTCTTTGGGAATAAATCCATGTTTTGAGTGTTGATGGGCTGTCTTTTGCGATTACAATTACTTATGCATTTTTGAATTTTGGTTTGAGTGCTCATTTTGAATATTTAGTTTTTGTTTCTGTTATTATTTTGTCTTTCCATCTTTCTCTGTGTTCTTCCTTCCACATTGAAAGGTTTTGCAGTTGTCACTTTCCAAACCCTCAGGACTCTAATGGAAATTGAGGACTCGTGCCCATTGTGGTGTTGATAAAATTACAGATCCAATTAGTGGTCCAGAGCACAGCTTAGTCCAGACCTGGTTGGGAGATTATAGAGGATCATGCAAATCTCTATTTCAGCTGCTTGCTTACATCCAATACCCCATATAATGGCAAGGTTTTATTTTTCTCTCAGTTTACTTTCAAAAGCTTCTTGAACAGTCCCTGGATACAATCAAGGAGTCTTCTTCAGGGTCCCATCCCGCATGAAGTACTTAAATTTCTTTTGTCCCCAAAGGGTCGAATGAAACCACAACTTTCTGCTGAGGTCAAGGGCCAGAAATTGTGTAGTCCATCTACAGTCATCATTTTTTTTTGTTTTTCATCTGAGTCAGATCCATGGAGATTCTTTTTGTTTATGATTTTGTTTTGTTCTGTATTTTAGCGTGGCAGTGTAATTTTTATTTTGCCTTGTCATAGTTTATCTATGTGTTTAAAGCAGAGAATATGAATTACAGCATCAACTCATGGTCCTATCTTGACCAGAAATCCATATTATGATAATTTTAAAGGTGACCCCACCCTCCTATCTATTATATTTTTCTAAGTTTTATATGCATGTAAAATTCCTTGAATAGTTATGTTGCCAGTTACAAATTTCCCAAACTAGGATATTGTCATACTCATATTTATTATACTTGTTACTGAAGACATTATAAAAAACTGTCACATGTTCTGCTGAGATTCAAATACCTGTATTATTCAAATACTTGTATCATTTACTATAAAAGGAAAAGTTTGACCTAGTTACTCTTAGTAAATTCAATGATCAGTTTTCTAAAATTTGTTTGGGGGAGATACCAACTTTATTAGTCCACTTAAAAAGGAAAACTGTATGGCAAATACTATGTCTAAGCCAGGAATTCTGCAAGGCCCTGTTTGCTAGCACCTCTCCATTTTCTGCAATTCTTGAAAATTAAAAACAGTGGCTACTTTTCCACCTCTGCATCCTTGTTCAAACTCCATCCCAAAAGTATTCCCTTAGTTTTGAAGAACTGACTTGATTCAAAAGAGCAAGTAACCCACAGTTATCTGGCTTGAGCTTCCATTTTCCCTTACTTATGTTTACTTACACTCTACTTGTCAGTTTGTAATTTATTTTCCTTGATAAAGAAGAACAAAGGATAACAGAGACTGAGTAGTTAAGCTTTCTAACATCTCTACAGGGCTTCTCTGGTGGCTAAATGGTAAAGAATCTGCCATGAGTTTGATCCTGGGTCAGGAAGATTCCCTGGAAAAGGAAATGGAAACCCACTCCAGTATTCTTGCCTGGGAAATCCCATGGACTGAGGAGCCTGGAGGGTTACATCCATGGGGTCGCAAAAGAGTTAGACAGGACTTACAGACTAAACAACAAAACATCTCTGCACAGTAGAGCATCTTCCTCCAGTGATATCCTTATTCTTTCCTTAATTCCCTTTCTTGTTTCCACTAGATTCAAAGTATCCTAATAATATCTCTGAAATGTTATCCCTTTTATGTCTTTTATGCCTATATTTTTATAAACACGTGCTCCCTCAATAACTTCTAATAGTTTTAAAGTAGTTAGTTTATATTTATAGAGAATGGCTTATCTCTTTATTAAATATTTGAGCTTTGGATTTTAAAAACATCTTTAACAGCATGATCAAATGACTAAAGTCTCTGATTTCAAATACATGATCCTTTGATGATATCAAGAGTATCTATCTGGTAGTAGTAATAGCCATATCAATATCTAACTTTATGAGCACTCATCATGTATCAGTGAATTTCACCAAACACTTTACATGAATTATCTCATTAAATCCTTAATATAGTCCTAAAGTAGCACACTGGATTAAATAATGTGCCCCCAAAATTCATGGCACCCCACTCCAGTACTCTTGCCTGAAAAATCCTATGGACAGAGGAGCCTGGTAGGCTGCAGTCCATGGGGTCGCAAAAAGTTGGACACGACTGAGCGACTTCAATTTCACTTTTCACTTTTCACTTTCCTGCATTGGAGAAGGAAATGGCAACCCACTCTAGTGTTCTTGCCTGGAGAATCCCAGGGATGGCGGAGCCTGGTGGGCTGCCGTCTATGGGGTCGCACAGAGTCAGACACTACTGAAGCGACTTAGCAGCAGCAGCAGCAGCAGCAGCCCCCAAAATTCATGTCTACCTTGAATCTCAGAATGTGACCTCTCAGAGTTCTGGGAGCAAGGCAAAATTCAAGGCATTGGCAGTCTGATGCTCTATGAAGACTCCAGGGGAAGAAATCTTCTCACCTCTGGAATCTCCCTAGCCAGGAGACTGGTGGTTGATAGAAATCCTTGACCTCCTTGGCTTTTGAACTCCTCACTCCAGTGTCTGCCTTAGTTTTCATGTGACAACCTCTCTGTGTGTTTTCTCTTCTTATTAGGGTGCCAGTCATAGGATTAGGGCCGATCCTTATCTAGTGTGAGCTCATCTTCAATAATTATGCCTGTAAAGCTCTATACAGTCAGCAAAGACAAGACCAGGAGCTGACTGTGGCTCATATCATGAACTTCTTATTGCCAAATTCAGACTTACGCTGAAGAAAGTAAGGAAAACCACTAGACCATTCAGGTATGACCTAAATCAAATCCCTTAGGACTATACAGTGGAAGTGACAAACAGCTTCAAGGAATTAGATCTGATAGACAGAGTGCCTGAAGAACTATGGACAGAAGTTCATGACATTGTACACGGGCTAGTTATCAAGACCATCCCCAAGAAAAAGAATCGCAAACAGTCAAAATAGTTGTCTGAGGAGGCCTTAAAAACAGGCCTCCTGTGAAAAGAAGAGAAGCGAAAGGCAAAGGAGAAAAGGAAAGATATACCCATTTGAATGCAGAGTTCCAAAGAATAGGAAGGAGAGATAAGAAAGCCTTCCTCAGTGACCAATGAAAGGAAATAGAGGAAAAGATTAGAATGGGAGATACTAGAGACCTCTTAGCAGCAGCAGCAGAGATCTCTTGAAAAATTAGAGATAGCAAGGGAACATGTCATGCAAAGATGGGCACAATAAAGGACAGAAATGGTATGGACCTAAAAGAGGCAGAAGATATTAAGAAGAGGTGGCAAGAATACACAGAAGAACTATACAAAAAAGATCTCCATGACCCAGATAATCATGATGGTATGATCACTCACCTAGAACCAAATATCCTGGAGTCCAAAGTCAAGTGGGCCTTAGGAAGCATCACTGCAAACAAAACTAGTGGAGGTGATGGAATTTCAACTGAGTTATTTCAAATCCGAAAAGATGATGCTGTGAAAATACTGCACTCAATATGCCAGCAAATTTGTAAAACTCAGCAGTGGCCACAGGACTGGAAAAGGTCAGTTTTCATTCCAATCCCAAAGAAAGGCAATGCCAAAGAATGCTCAAACTACCACACAATTGCACTCATCTCACACGCTAGCAAAGTAATGATTAAAATTCTCCAAGCCAGGCTTCAACAGGATATGAACAATGAAATTCCAGATGTTCAAGCTGGATTTTGAAAAGGTGGAGGAACCAGAGATCAAATTGCCAACATCCGTTGGATCATCAAAAAAGCAAGAGAGTTCCAGAAAAGCATCTTCTTCTGCTTTACTGACTACGCCAAAGCCTTTGACTGTATGGATCACAACAAACTGTGGAAAATTCTGAAAGAGACTGAAATACCAGGCCACCTGATCTACCTCCTGAGAAATCTGTATGCAGGTCAAGAAGCAACAGCTAGAACTGGACATGAAACAACAGACTGGTTCCAAATCAGGAAAGGAGTACGTCAAGGCTGTATATTGTCACCATGCTTATTTAACTTATATGCAGAGAACATCGTGAGACATGCTGGGCTGGATGAAGCATAGGCTGGAATCAAGATTGCTGGGAGAAATATCAACAACCTGAGATACACAGATGACACCACCCTTATAGCAGAAAGTGAAGAACTAAAGAGCCTCTTGATGAACGTGAAAGAGGAGAGTGAAAAAGTTGGCTTAAAGCTCAACATTCAGAAAACGAAGATCATGGCATCTGGTCCCATCACTTCATGGAAAATAGATGGGGAAACAATGGAAACAGTGACAGACTTTATTTTGGGGGGCTCCAAAATCACTGCAGATGGTGACTGCAGCCTTGAAATTAAAAGATGCTTGCTCCTTGGAAGAAAAGATATGACCAACATACATAGCTTATTGAAAAGCAGAGACATCACTTGTCAACAAAGCTTCATCTAGTCAAAGCTATGGTTTTTCCAGTAATCATATATGGATGTGAGAGTTGGACTATAAAGAAAGCTGAGCATGGAAGAATTGATGCTTTTGAACTGTCATGTTGGAGAAGACTCTTGAGAGTCCCTTGGAAAGCAAAAAGATCCAACCAGTCCATCCTAAAGGAAATCAGTCCTGAATATTCACTGGGAGGACTGATGCTGTAGCTGAAACTCCAATACTTTGGCCACCTGATGCAAAGAACTGACTCATTGGAAACGACCCTGATGCTGGTAAAGACTGAAGGCAGGAGGTGAAGGGGACAACAGAGGATGAGATAGTTGGATGGCATCACCCACTCAATGGACATGAGTTTGAGTAAACTTCAGGAGTTGGTGATGGACAGGGAGGCCTGGCATACTGCAGTCCATGGGGTCACAAAGAGTCAGACATGACTGAGGAACTGAAATGAACTGAACTGATGTTTGAGAAAGAGATGTATGTGTATGAATGCATATGTATATACATATATAAACACACATACGCAACCACATGCATCCTTCAGATCACCATGAAGGTGTACAGATACGAGTGCTATGAAAGCTCAGAAGTAGACAAAGCACTGCAGGTTAGTTTCATCAATTATTTTTCTTATCAAGGAGGTAAAACTTGTATCTTAGGTTTTGATGGAATCAAATGAAGACAGTACAAATTGGAGTGCTGGGGATAGAGTGAATGAACACATTAGAAGGTGGAATGTTGCAGCTGTTAAACCATTCTGTCTTAGCAGAGGATCCAGAAGAGGATTAAAGCAAGGATAAGGTTGGGAATGCAGATGTAGGGGGCTGGTGGAATATCACATACGCTAGGACAGGAAGTGGGCCTTCATCGTAACGGTGAAAAATGTAAAGTGAGTGTAAAAGCATTTTGCTTTAATGAAATACTTAATGAAAATTCTCCATTTGGAAGATTAATCCAAAAACTGTATAAAAATGTGACCTTTTGGGAAACAGTGTTAGTGGGAGAGAAACTTTTAGAGAACAAAGCAATAATCTAAGTATGAGGAAATAAAGGCTTAGATATGATTGGTAGCAAAGGAAAGAAAATGGTAAGATAAGATTCAAGAATGTTGCAAGGAGATAAGAGGAATTAATTCCTGATTGACTTGGATAGTGGGGATATGAAGAGAAAAAGGAGGCAGAAAGAATTAAATTGCTGTTTAATACTTAAAGAGAGGAAAATGAGATTAGAACAAAAATTGTTATTTTAACAAATCCAATTTGCCCATATCCATGATCATTATAATTATATTCTATCTTGAAAATGGATTGACTCAAATTTTTTCTACTACAACTGCTTTGATTACACACTGTAGTCTTTTCCCTACATTTACATAAAATCCTAAAAGTTATAGACCTTTGGAATTATAGCTAGATGTAATAATTTTGGAATTACAGTCCCAAATCATTACATTTGGAGTTGGATATAACCACATAACACATTTTTCTATGAAAATAGTAGTAATAGGGTTAGCTAAACAAATAAAACTGTGTTTTTTTTTTAAAAGGCTACCTAGTCTACTGATAAATTTACCTAATTTATTTGTAATAAACAATGAGACTGGTATTCACAATCTGCCTAGTCAACTGATCTTTAATATGTATAACATGGAAAATCAAGAAAGCATTAACCAGATTTCAGAGAGAAAGTTTTAGGTAGTCAGCAAAATAGAAGATGTCTTATATCATATAATGTTCCCTCTTTTCCAAAACCATTAAAAATAAAAAAAATCAGGTTCATTCAAATTCCAAGCACAGAGTTAACACATATAAAGTAAAATGCAGTTTAATTGCAAATCTGCTCCAAAATTTTTAATTTTTTACAAAATTATGTCAATCAGTTCAGTTTAGTCACTCAGTCGTGTGTGACTCTTTGCAACCCCATGAACTGCAGCACACCAGGCCTCCCTGTCCATCACAACTCCTGGAGTTCACCCAAACTCCTGTCCATCGAGTCGGTAATGCCATCCAGCCATCTCATCCTCTGTCGTCCCCTTCTCCTCCTGCCCCCATATCCTCCCAGCATCAGAGTCTTTTCCAATGAGTCAACACTTTGCATGAGGTGGCCAAAGTATTGGAGTTTCAGCTTTAGCATCAGTCCTTCCAAAGAACACCCAGGACTGATCTCCTTAAGAATGGACTGGTTGGATCTCCTTGCAGTCCAAGGGACTCTCAAGAGTCTTCTCCAACACCACAGTTCAAAAGCATCAATTCTTTGGCACTCAGCTTTCTTCACAGTCCAACTTTCACATCCATACATGACCACTGGAAAAACCATAGCCTTGACTAGATGGACCTTTGTTGGCAATGTCTCTGCTTTTGAGTATGCTATCTAGGTTGGTCATAACTTTCCTTCCAACGAGTAAGCGTCTTTTAATTTCATGGCCACAATCACTATCTGCAGTGATTTTGGAGCCCAAAAAGTAAAGTCTGACACTGTTTCCATTGTTTCCCCATCGATTTGCCATGAACTGATGGGACGAGATGCCATGATATTCGTTTTCTGAATGTTGAGCTTTAAGCCAACTTTTTCACTCCCCACTTTCACTTTCATCAAGAGGATTTTGAGTTCCTCTTCACTTTATGCCATAAGGGTGGTGTCATCTGCATATCTGAGGTTATTGATATTTCTCCCAGCAATCTTGATTCCAGCTTGTGCTTCTTCCAGCCAGCATTTCTCATGATGTACTCTGCATAGAAGTTAAATAAGTAGGGTGACAATATACAGCCTTGATGTACTCCTTTTCCTATTTGGAACCAGTCTGTTGTGCCATGTCCAGTTCTAACTGTTGCTTCCTGACCTGCATACAGGTTTCTCAAGAGGCAGGTGAGGTGGTCTTGTATTCCCATCTCTTTCAGAATTTTCCACAGTTTATTGTGATCCACACAGTCTAAGGCTTTGGCATAGTCAATAAGCCAGAAATAGATGTTTTTCTGGAACTCTTTTGCTTTTTCCATGATCCAGCAGATGTTGGCAATTTGATCTCTGGTCCCTCTGCCTTTTCTAAAATCAACTTGAACATCTGCAAGTTCATGGTTCACATACTGCTGAAGCCTGGCTTGGAGAATTTTGAGCGTTACTTTCCTAGAGTGTGAGATGAGTGCAATTGTGCGGTAGTTTGAGCATCTTTGGCATTGCCTTTCTTTGGGACTGGAATGAAGACTGACCCTTTCCAGTCCTGTGGCCAGTGCTGAGTTTTCCAGTATTGTTGGCATATTGAGTGCAGCACTTTCACAGCATCATCTTTCAGGATTTGGAATAGCTCAACTGGAATTTCGTCACCTCCACTAGCTTTGTTTGTAGTGATGCTTTCTAAGGCCCACTTGACTTCACATTCCAGGATGTCTGGCTCTAGGTGAGTGATCACACCATCGTGATTATCTGGGTCGTGAAGATCTTTTTTGTACAGTTCTTCTGTGCATTCTTGCCACCTCTTCTTAATATCTTCTGTTTCTGTTAGGTCCATACCATTTCTGTCTTTTATCGAGCCCATCATTGCATGAAACGTTCCCTTGGCATTTCTAATTTTCTTGAAGAGATCTCTAGTCTATCCCATTCTGTTGTTTTCCTCTATTTCTTTGCACTGATCACTGAGGAAGGCTTTCTTATCTCTGCTTGCTATTCTTTGGAACTCTGCATTCAGATGTTTATATCTTTCCTTTTACCTTTGCTTTTTGCTTCTCTTCTCTTCACAGCTATTTGTAAGGCCTCCCCAGACAGCCATTTTGCTTTTTTTGCATTTCTTTTCCCTGGGGATGGTCTTGATCCCTGTCTCCTGTACAATGTCACGAAACTCCATGCATAGTTCATCAGGCACTCTATCCATCAGACCTAATCTCTTAAATTTATTTCTCACTTACACTGTATAATCATAAGGAATTTGATTTAGGTCATACCTGAATGGTCTAGTGGTTTTCCCTACTTTCTTCAATTTAAGTCTGGATTTGGCAATAAGGAGTTCATGATCTGAGCCGCAGTCAGGGGTGGCGGCTGAGAGGAGCTACCCCAGGTCCAAGGAGTGGTGGTTGCACAGGCGCAGGAGGGCTGAGAGGAGCTACTCCACATTCAAGTTCAGGAGGGGCGGTCATCAGGAGATACCCCTCGTCCAAGGTAAGGAGCAGCAGCTGCACTTTGCTGGAGCAGCCGTGAAGAGATACCCCACATCCAATGTAAGAGAAACCCAAGTAAGATGGTAGGTGTTGCGAGAAGCAGACACACAAACCATACTTACAGAAAACTAGTCGATCTAATCACATGGACCACAACTTTTTCTAACTCAATGAAACTAAACCATGCCATGTGGGGCCACCCAAGATGGGCGGGTCATGGTGGAGAGGTCTGACAGAATGTGGTCCACTGGAGAAGGGAATGGCAAACCACTGCAGTATTCTTGCCTGAGAACCCCATAAACAGTATGAAAAGGCAAAATGATAGGGTACTGAAAGAGGAACTCCCCAGGTCGGTAGGTGCCCAATATGCTACTGGAGATCAGTGGAGACATAATTCCAGAAAGAATGAAGGGATGGAAACAAAGCAAAAACAATACCCAGTTCTGGATGTCACTGGTGATAGGAGCAATGTCCGATGTTGTAAAGAGCAATATTGCATAGGAACCTGGAATGTTAGGTCCATGAATCAAGGCAAATTGGAAGTAATCAAACAGGAGATGGCAAGAGTGAACGTCAACATTCTAGCAATCAGCGAACTAAAATGAATGGGTGAATTTAACTCAGATGACCATTATATCTACTACTGCGGGCAGGAATCCCTTAGAAGAAATGGAGTAGCCATCATGGTCAACAAAAGAGTCTGTAATGCAGTACTTGGATGCAATCTCAAAAACAGAATGATCTCTGTTCATTTCCAAGGCAAACCATTCAATATCACGATAATCCAAGTCTATGCCCCAACCAGTAATGCTGAAGAAGCTGAAGTTGAACGGTGCTATGAAGACCTACAAGATCTTTTAGAACTAACACCCAAAAAAAAGATGTCCTTTTCATTATGGGGGACTGGAATGCAAAAGTAGGAAGTCAAGAAACACCTGGGGTAACAGGCAAATTTGGCCTTGGAATATGGAATGAAGCAGGGCAAAGGCCAATAGAGTTTTGCCAAGAGAACGCACTGGTCATAGCAAACACCCTCTTCCAACAACACAAGAGAAGACTCTATACATGGACATCACCAGATGGTCAACACCGAAATCAGATTGATTATATTCTTTGCAGCCAAATTATGTCAAAGCTGCATCCAAATGCCTAACCGAAGTTGACTGGATGGAAAACTATAATTACTAATACATTTCATTTACATACGAATAAATGGTCCCTTAGTTCTTCTTCCCTAAAATACTAAGGATAGAGACCACTCCGACTTACCAGCTATATGGAACGTTTATGGACCTCATCATTCATGCCATCATGATGGAGTGGGCAGTATGACACATCAATCCCACACTAAAAGGCTCTCACCAGATGGCTTTGTGATTCAAATGCCCTACATATTACCAAAGAATGTATAATTCCCTTTCCTTTCTTATCACCATAACAACAATATCTTAGGGCTTTGTCTAGTATCTAGCATCAACAGGTAAGGCAACCACCAAGCTAATGTGGCTTTACCTCATTAGAGGAAAGGTGAAAAATCCAAAATCAAATTCTAATTATGAATCTACACAGTTTTAAGATGAAAGATTAGAAGGTGACACTGTTTATTGTCTTTAATGACATAGTGTTGAGAGACTTCTTGCATAAATCTCTATAAGTTCATCTCCATCTCATTTGTGTTTTCTGCTCCACACATACTGCCCCTCCAACCTACCTATATATCCTGCCATAGTACCCAGAATGCTAAAATGATATTTGATGTATCTCCCCACTTAGAAGCACGTTTACTATACCAAGAACCTTTTAGTTTTCTCCTAGATACAAATGTCTCTGTATTATTGCAACCTAGACTATTTGATAAGTTGGTATCACACACTGGAAGTGGAAACTATTATCATTATGTCAGTTTGTATTCTATTTGAGGATGTGAGTGTGTTGCTCTAATCAAACAAAAATTTTCCACAGAGTAAAGAACTTCACTTGTGGTGTTTATTCCTCTTCTTGATCTTCAAAATCTCTTGGAACTGATAAGTATTTATTTCAACAATTGTACTGCAAGCCCAGATGTTTTAGATTGGGCTCAAGTATCATATCTAAAAGTATATTATATTATCCATAATATCGAGAACAGTGTTAAATGCACACTGGAATCTGAGGAAATAGTTACTGATTTAAAACAGGAAATTATTTTATTTTTTTAGTCTGATTGAGAGGTGGTCTGCTGCTGCTGCTAAGTTGCTTCAGTCGTGTCTGACTCTGTGCGACCCCATGGACTACAGCCTACCAGGCTCCTCCGTCTATGTGATTTTCCAGGCAAGAATACTGGAGTGGGGCCATTGCCTTCTCTGGAGAGGGTGGTCTAGTATTGCCCAAACCAGAGAAAATACTTCGTGGCTTCTAAACTGGGACATTTAGGGGAAAGAATTTGAAGATAATTTCCATATCATCCTGATAAACCAACCATCCTCTCTTCACTTTGTAATTTAGAAATTCATAGCAATAGTTTGATTTCCAACACCAACCTAAATGACAGCCCCATCATTCAAATTCTGAGGGCAGATGGCTGACCTTCTTGTCAGACTGGGACGGAGAGCTCTGCATTTGTTCAATTTGTAAAGGTCTCCTTTAAACAGTGGAGAAGGCAATGGCACCCCACTCCAGTACTCTTGCCTGGAAAATCCCATGGACGGAGGAGCCTGGTAGGCTGCAGTCCATGCGGTCGCTGAGGGTCGGACATGACTGAGTGACTTCACTTTCACTTTTCACTTTCATGCATTGGAGAAGGAAATGGCAACCCACTCCAGTGTTCTTGCCTGGAGAATCCCAGGGACGGGGGAGCCTGGTGGGCTGCCGTCTGTGGGGTCGCACAGAGTCGGATACGACTGAAGCGACTTAGCAGCAGCAGCAGCAGCCATTAAACAGATCCTTTATTAAGGGACCTGTTACTCTAAAATAAAAACTTAAGTGCTGTCAAAATATTTTATGTTCCAATTACTGTTTTAGTTATAAAAGTATAAGCATTCAATTGAATTTTGAAAATAATCACTCTTCCATGTACACTCCCCACTTTTCTACAAATTCATTTTGAAAAGTAATCTCTCTGGAAGTCAAACCAACATTAGAGATGTCACAGCCATAAAAAAGCCCTCGTAACAAATTCAATGTCTTGATTTCTAAAACTTTTAGAAGTTGTAAGTTAAGTTAAAAATCTATTAAAGAAGTAAAAATGAAGCAATAGAAGAGAATGGACTTTTGAGTCAGACACTTCTGGATTTTGTTCATGGCCTATTTACTCACTAACTCTAAACTTTGAGGCAACTTACACTGGGCTCTGTTTTTCCCCTGGATGAAATATGAGGTAACTGGTTTTCCTTCATAGGTGGTTGTGTGAAATGATGTAATAATATATATGCAGTGACCATACAGGACCTGACATGCAATATCTACCCATTAAATGATAGCATGCACAACTTCAGAGAGAGGAGGATGGAGTGGCAGCATGAAGGAAAGAGGGGGAGGTGTGAGGAGAAAGGATTTTTACCAAGGGCACAGCTGCCTTTCTTAAAGAAAAGGCATAGGTTACAAGCCCAGAACGGAGGAGCTCAGTACCTGGTTAATATTCAGAGGGGACTTGAGTGAGTGAGTGAATGCAGGAAGAGGCAAAAAATAACTAAAAGATGAAGGAATGAAAAATAAAGAGAGGCAAAAAAGAAGAGCTACTCAGTAACTCTGACTGTGCTGAGTATACCCATACACTGGGACAGTGTCACCACCATGAGTAAATGTTAGCAAATGTGGACCAGATCAATTATAATTTGAAAGACTGACCTGCATAAATGTGCTTCTAACAATGCCTAAGAACTATTTACCAAACTAAAACAACTTGTCCACATTCACATGAATGTGAGTTAAGGCAGCTGGCTGTACATTGGAGTGTCAGAACTCATGGGCCCTCACCATGGAGGCAAGTGTGCTTCAGTCATTGGTTCCCCATTCCAAACCCCAAGGAAAAGACATAAGGTCTTTGGTGCCTACACCCTGGTTTTATTTAATCTATTTTCTCCCAGTTAAAAATTGTCATTTGTGAGCCTATATGCTTTTTATTCTAACCAAATGACATAAACTTGAAGAAAACAAAAATAGATCATCCAATAGTGAACTTCAAAAAGTATACTCAAAACAGAGTGGTTTAAGCAGAAACTAAGGAAAAGAGAATAACTTGCATTTCTTAGAACCCCAAGTTGTTAAGACCATACATTCTCAATTTCTGCACTGCCCTTAAGCAATGAAGTTTATACGGAAGTTGATTATGTTTTGAGGCACTGGAATTTAAATTGATTCTTATTATCTCAGAATATAGAAACACTTATGACTTAAGCAACAGCTGCAACTTGTACATGACTTCCAAATGAGCTAAATACAGACAGTTGGGGAAAATAAATTATGAATATATGTAAATATAGACAATTTAGCTTATCAGTTTTTTGATATTTGATTTTTCTAAAATTTTTTCTTTAGTTGTATCTCACATTTAATGAATCGTTTCTAATTTTTTGAGGTGCTTGTCCTTACATTGGTCTACTTTATGCTGTTTCACAATGGGCATGAGAAAATATTCTATTTTATTAGCATGATTTAGACCCAACATCTTGTTAAGATAATACACTCATCCACTTTATTAGGGATGAAGTCGTTATTTTGACACTGTTTTAGGCTAACTCATTTTTTTTCTAGACCCACATTGAAATACATTTATAGAAAAATGACAATTCATGTATAGATACTAAGAAAACTTCAGAGTAGGTTTTGTAGACTAATTTATGGATTCTCTAAGAAGTTTCTTAACTAATATAAGTGTAAAATATGTAATCCAGACTATTCAGTTCACTATTGATCTATTCCTTGAGACCATTGTCAGAATGCTGTCTTTTAGAGTCTTTAGATTTGAGATCTTGGTTTCACTCTCAATTTATTTGTTTCCCCAAACTGCTGCAAACCAATTGAGCCCTGCCCTGGCTAGATCCTGGTGCCACAGATCTTGCCATCAGGAACTTACAGTCAAGGAAGATCGAAAAGTAAAGAAGGAAATAACTTATGCTTGCAACCGCAGACATCTGAATACAAAGAGGAAACAGAGAAGAGAATGCTTAGCTGGAGATATCTATCTATCTACAGGAACATGTTAGAATGGCTTTGGAAAGCCATTCGTTGTTGAGCTGAATATCAAAAGATAAATAGGTACCTCCTACTATGTAAATGAATGGGGAGAATGGAACGATGTACCAGAATGACCTGTATGACAAAAACAAAATTGGAAAATTTCAAGTAGATGTATCTGCCTTTGGGATGAAATGCCAGAAGAACATGACACAATGGGAATCTGGAAATAGGAAACAAGATAAAACCACGGATGGCCTTTTCTGATACCCTAAAAAGTCTAGAGTCTTGAAGGGGAATAAAACATCACATTACTTATTTTTCAAAAGCTCTCTCTCTCTAGTGGTAGTGGAGAATTTGGATCCAGGAGGTACTAGGCTGCATGCAGAAAGACTGGCAATCAGTACTGAATAATGAGGGTGAGAAAAGGTTAAGGACTTGAAATGAAGCACTAGTTGAAGGAATGCAAAGGGGAAACAGGTAAGAGAAAGCTAAAGAAAGGACATCTGGGATAAAACTCAGGTTCAGAGATTAGCAGTTTGGGTGGAGGCTTAGGACATTCAAAAAAACCGAGAAAAATAAAACAGAACTATCAGTGTGAAAGATAATCTTCAGGTTTTGACTTCTTGAATTCAGGTGACCCTAGAATATCCAGACCTATTTGCCTATAGACAATTAGATATATGAAAGTAACACCAAATTTTCATGCATCTGAATATTTTAAATTATTTCTGTGATGATATATCTCTGGGAAGTAGAGATAGGTAACAGTTAGGAAGGTCCTTCAAGTTCATACTTAAACAATATAAAGTCAAATATAAAAGGAACCTGCTAAGAGAGAGAAAAATTACAATGTCTAGAAAGCAACTTATCTTGTCCACCAGAAAGAAAACAGAGGCCCTGGAAAGAGTGAGATTTTAGAGTCAGTTTGAGGTCCAATTGAGTCAAATCTCAGCTCAACTTTTACCAGCTATATGAGTGTGTGCGTGCTAAGTCAAAGAGTCATGTCTGACTCTTTGTTACCCCATGGATTGTAGCCCAGCAGGCTCCTCTGTCCATGGGATTGCTATATGAGCTTGGGCAATTTATACAGCCTCAATTTATAGAGTAAGGGTGGTATAATATCAAACTTAGGTTTGTTGAAATAAATATTTCAAATCACTTGCATAAAGTACCAGCACAGAGCCTTCCCCTTTCTAAAAATACTGTCTAACTTTAATCATTGTTGACGAGTTCACTATTTCAGTTCAGTAGCTTGCATCCTGATGATGGCTGCTTGTGAGACACACACATCTTTCAAACAGTCTCTGGAATGCTCACAACCCTGGAAGGCAAAGGTTAAGATGAGTGATAAGAACAGGTAGCTGACAGATGGTTTTGATGTCACTGTTTGTACTTCTGAGCTGTTTGTAGGGCTCCAGTTGTTTTATTTAAAGTGGAAATGATTTGCTCCTTGACACCACCCAAAAACTTTATGAATTTGCACTATCATCTTCATTTTTCTTCCTTACACAAATGAAAGCATTATTTCAGAGGTTTATGTGGTTTTCTTAAATTTTCCTAATTAGGGATTTTATCATTCCTCCTTTGTTACATGCAAGGTGGGAACCATTTCAATCAGGACTGTACACAGAGCTAGCCCAAACATCTCTTTCTCCCCTCAAAAAAAAAGTTTTAAAGGGGGATTATTTGTTGGGGAAAGAAAAATGAGACTCAGAAGCTCAACTTGAATAAGCCTATTATTTAAGTGCCACACTATCCCTCTGAGACCACAAAAAGCACAGACTCTGGCTCTTAGAGCAATTCTGCTGCTCAGCCTTGGCATGGTCTCCTCTAGTTGGATGTGTCCTTCTTGGAAAACAAATGTAGAAAACAGAAGGATCTTTATTTGCCTTCCATGCTTGCTCCTAAAGAGATGCAGAAGTGTGTAACATATAGAGCATCATACACTCTCATACACACATATTTTAATCATTTAAAATTTATTGCTGAGTAGTAATTCATTGATGGATGTATCACAATTTGTTTTATCAATTCATTCATTGAAGGACATTAAGTCACTTCCAGTTTTTGGCTATTACAAATTAAGATGCTATGAATATTTGCATATACATGGACAGTGCTGTTTTTTTTTTTTTTTCTTTTGAGTAAATATCTAAGAACGGAATGGCTAGATTATACAGTAAGTGCATGTTTAAATATTTAAGAAATTGTCAAATAGTTTTCCAGAGTGTTTGTACAGTTTTCATTACCACCAGCAGTGCAAGAGAGTTCTATTTCCTCCACATCCTTGCCAAAACTTACTTTGGCCAGTTAATTTAATTTTTGCCAATTTTAGAGCATACTTGTACCCCATTGTGATTTTATATAACCCTAATGAGTAAAGATGTTGAGTATTTCTTTGTGTTCTTATTTACCACCAGTATATATTCTTTGGTGAAATGTATGTTTAAATCTTTTGCCCATTAATAAATAAACATATAGAATGTCAGATGGAGTTCAAAGATGCCACTTGCATGGTTTTCTGTCAATCTTTAAAGCCTTAGTTCCAGCAAATCTATGTTGTACATGATCACACCACTGGTTTACCTAGCCTCTTGAATTTCTTTATAACAAAATGATTTGCAAGTAACTGTCTAGGAGAAATTATGTGAATCAGATATTAATGTAAGACTGAAAAATGAGGATAATTTCTACTCTACACATCCCCACTTAATATAATCATGATGCAAAAGTAAACAATAAACCCAGTTTTTTATTTCTGTGGGGGATGATTTTATGGCTCTGGATTCTAGAACCCATTCCCTGGAGTTCTGAGAAACCAGTTCAGCCCTCATCACTCTAACTTGCAGGAACACTTGAGGAAACACTTCTGAAGCTTAGAGACCTTTTCTAAATGATGACCTTTTCTAAATGATGACCTTTTATCTGTCATCCACTTATAAGAAACATCACTTTTGAGGACACCATAAGAAGTTCCAGAGAAAGCATATGGACATCAGGAAATTATGTTGCCTTTTGATCATGAACAAGTCATCTGCAAGTGCCTTCTGAGACCCAAGATTGGCCCAGGACTTCATTTTCAAAGAGAATTGATGGGGCATTAAAGCCAAAAGCAACTGGGACCAACCAGACAACCCAGTCAGCTTACCTTTACATGAACTATGACAGAGACCAAATGTAACTCCAAAAAGCATCAAAGCAATTGCCTGTGGATTCTGCCAATAGAAGAAAATGTTGCCAGTGAAAAAGAGCATTCTTGCCTTAGCAGCTGGAGTTTCAAACTGCTTTTTAAAAATGAGCAAAAATAGAAGTACAAAGAACTGATGGTCAGCAATAGTTTGGGAAGCTTAAAATGAAAATATTCAATCAACTGTGTTTGTAAGTCACACCATAAATCTTCCATTGCCTGACGGGCTATTTCTCACCCAACAGAAATGCTGCTGTGTTAGACAGCACATCCTATTCAGTTACTCAATTTTCTTCTGATATGTTTTCTTTAAGAGTCAAAGGAAGACAGTGATTAGGGAAAGGGGGTATGTGCTAGATGCTTTAGAGACATTACCTCCTTTACTTCTGCTTTTACCTCAAGAAGAAAATTCAGTGATCTGAATTTTCAGATTCAGGGAAAATTTTGAAACAGGAAAATCTTTAAACTCATGGTTGAAGAATTCAGAGCCTCTCAGAATCACAGTCTCAGAAAAGACCTTTGAGATCCCCCAATAACATTTCCAATTCAGGCAAAGTTCACCAGCCTCTTCTTGTACATGTGTAGAAATGGGTAACCCCCTGGTTATAAGGGTGTTCATACCATCCCTGCATAGCCCTTATTATTAGAAAGCTTTCCTCAGATATCTCCCACAAAACTCCAGGTACCCATTTAAACTCTGATATCTGATAAGCTCAAGGCCAAGAGAGCTATTCATTTCACATTATGCCCCTCATTTAAGTTATTAGGTGACAAGAACTATGGCTTCCCAATTATTCTTCTTGACAAACTCCCAACTTACACAATGAAGCCTGGGGTAACTCTTAATCTTTAACATCTTCATCAATTCCCTTTCCATATTTGAGGATCGTTTGAGCTTCTCTGGTGGCTCAGATGGTAAAGAATCTGCCTGCAATGCAGGAGACCTGAGTGGGAATGGCAACCCACTCCAGTATTCTTGAATGGAGAATTCCATGGACAGAGGAGCCTGGTGGATTACAGTCCATAGGGTCACAAAGAATCAGACATGACTGAGCAACTAACACACACACACACAAGCATAAGAGCATAAGGGCTTTCCTGCTCAGATGGTAATGAATCTGCCTGCAATTCAGGAGACCTGGGTTCGATCCCTGGGTCAGGAAGATCCCCCTTGAGAAAGGAATGGCTACCCACTCCAATATTCTTGCCTAGAGAATTCCATGGACAGAGGAGCTTGGTGGGTTACAGTCTACCTGTCCATGGGATCCCAGAGTCAAACATGACTGAGCAACTGACACATACTTTCAGGCACAAGAGCTGGTGGCTCAGCACTAATGAATCTAACTTCAGTGTAGGAGATGTAGATTCAATCCCTGGGTTGGGAAGATCCCCTGGGGCAGAAAATGTCAACCCATTCCAGTATTCTTGCCTGGGAAATCCCATGGACAGAGGAGCTTTGCAGACTTCAATCCATGGAGTTGCAAAGAGTCAGACACGATTTAGCGACTAAATAGCAGCAGCTGTAGCAGACATAAGAGATGCTCAGATGACTGAATATAATAAAGATGGTGAAAAAGTTCAGGAGCAGTTTGCTAAGGTTAATTTTGTCCATTGTTAGGTTGACTCTGTCTAGAGGTATTACGTTGGTAAGCCTGACGTGTGCCCTAAATCCATAGAATGTATCAATTTGCTATGCAAGCTTGAAAGTGTTCCTTGGTCCTCTCTAGACTCACTCACAAGCTTCTTGTCATTCCCTCAACACTCTAAATTTGCCTAAAGCTCAACTTGTACCCAATATCACCCCAGGCACGTGCTGTGCTCACTCCCAACCCATTTTTCACCTCAGTCTAACCCTGATCCAATCTTAATTTCACTCTTACCCCACATCAGAAAGGCTGTTCCAAGAACCATCAGTTCCTGCAATATCCTTAAATTTAAGCAAACAATATGTCTTTATATATCAATAAATGTATACATTTGCTCTTTTACTTGTAATCCAACTGGAATGGTCCAATACACAATCATAAGGCATCTGGAAGTGAATTCAGTATTCCAGATGTAGCAGGATCAGCACAGAGAACAAAGGGAATATTACTGCCCTTGATCAAAACACAGTACATTATGAACGTAACCAAAGTTTTCATTAGCTTTCTGAGCAGTGATAACATATGCATGCTGAATCTACAATCAACTGAAATGAGGAAGTCTTTTTCACAATAGCATATTAAAACACAACCTACCAGTGAGTCTGTGATAAATAATATTAGCTGATGGCAATGTAAATATTTTAGAGTAATGTTATAGACCAAAGATAAATTTACCTAAAAATACAGCATACTTTTTTAACCATGTTTATCATTTCAGGGTTAACCAATTCAGTCTGTTTCCTAAACACCCTTCACTTATCCAATAATCATTACTTCATTTCTGCACATAAGATTTTGATTCTTATTAAATTGCTTGAAAAGCATAGCACATTAAGTTGTCAGGCATAGCTAGGAGAGGAAGCTTTGATAGAGAATGAAAGAGAAGCGTAACAGAGAAAAATAAATATCTAGAGTAAAATGAGCAGAGGGCTATGGAACAGGAGACTGAGAGCACTAAGGAAAGCTTCACTGGACCACCAGTGCTTATGAAAGTTAATGCTTCTGATGACCAGGGTAATACCTCCATCTAACACTCCTGAGTTCCAGGGACGCGTATGTCAACTTCCACATTCTTTAAAGAACAACCTACTTCTCCACTGGTTAAAGCTTCAGAAACATGCCTGTCTCTCTCTATTGTAGACACATGTGTATTTTTGGAACACAAGAAATATGAAAAATATAGGTTTGTCAACTTATTATTCATTAATTACTTCATTCATTAATTTTCAAGAATCTTGTTCTATTCAGATTAGTTTTTATTAGCTTCTAATGTGGAAAAGACTTAAGGATGGAGAATTAAAGGCAAAGGAGTTTCAAGGACTAATATTCAGTGCCTTAGAGTTCTTAATCAAGGAAAAATTTAAAATTGGAAGTATTCAGTGTTACTGGTTAATATATTCATACTCCTGATTTATCAAGCAACAGAAGCCTAATGTATCAGGTTGGATTGATTTTATAGTGGAGACGTTTTACAGAAATAATCTCTCAGTGGCCTAGTCTAACTTTTTTTCTATAGCCTTAGTTTGATTGTCACATTGCAAATCCCTAATAACTATCATGTAGCTCATTCTGTCAATAGATTCCTTTAGATTAATACCTGGTTCCAGGAATTAGATCTTATCATTGCAATAATAAACCCAGGAGGGTCACTGCCTCATCATTATGAGAAGAATTCAGAAAGAAAATGCCTGTCCTATACAGATAATTTTGTTTTATCAATGAGATGTGAATACGTATATATATGCACAACTTCTAACAGGGTTCATTATAATTGCAGTGGTAAAAATGGTGAGGTCAATCTGCTCCATTTCCTGTTATCTGAAACCACTGCTCAGACTGCTGTGAAGGCTCACTTCCCAATTACATGTGGATACTTAGAATTGAGCCATGTGTCTACATCAAGCATGATGTGATGTGACATGATGAGAGAGGCTGACCCCGTGATGTGACATGATGCTGAGACCATCACTCAGAGATGCACTTAATGATACATACATGCTTTCTGCATTCCATGACCCAGTCAGCAACAGAGCAAAGTCAAATGTCACTGAGCTTTATAGGCTCTGTGATAAATAAACAAGAAAGGGGAGGAGAGTGGTGTAAGAATGAATTACTCAAAGCTTAACACATAGAAAACCACCCAGTGAAGAAGCAATCATGTAAATTAGCAGGAAAGGAAAATGACTGGTGACATAAAGTCTGCAGAATGGCTAGCATGAATGACAATAGTATGTGTCACTGCAACTCTATGCCTTCCTTCCTGCTATTCTTCAATGGCATGCTGCTGCTGCTGCTAAGTCGCTTCAGTCGTGTCCGACTCTGTGCGACCCCATAGACGGCAGCCCACCAGGCTCCCCCGTCCCTGGGATTCTCCAGGAAAGAACACTAGAGTGGGTTGCCATTTCCTTCTCCAACGCATGAAAGTGAAAGTAAAGTTGCTCAGTCGTATCTGACTCTTAGCGACCCCATGGACTGCAGCCTACCAGACTCCTCCACCTATGGGATTTTCCAGGCAAGAGAACTGGAGTGGGGTGCCATTGCCTTCTCCTCTTCAATGGCATAGTACTTGTAAAAAGCATGCTTTTGTACAAAGAGAATATTTGTAGAAACTTGGAGTGCTATAACTGGGACTTTCCTAGTCCATGGATTCCTAAGAGATTTAAGCTGCCTTAAATAATGGATTTCAAGAGTTTTCATTTCAGATCTGCTTGCAGATTGGCTTCCATTAAGGGCCAAATCTTGATTATTATAATTTACCCTCAGTACTATACTTTGATGAAAGAAAGCCCTGAATTCATTGGTAAGTACATCTTACTGCCTTAGTGACACAGATGTCTTCTTCCAAGCCAAGAAATTTTCATGGGAATCAGAATTATAGCCCAGCTCAGCAAAGATGAGTAATGAAGAGTTCTATGTTTTGAGAGTGAATGAATTGATTCAATTTTCCCAGTATGATCTACCTCCCAAGAAATTTAGAAAGCACCAGTCAAAACAATCACAGATAGAAGAGATGATTTTTTTTCTTTTTTTTTCTGTGAAGTCCGCTCAGAAGTGTGGCAAGACCAATCCGCAAATGACAGTTTAATAAGAACAGTCGTTTGTTTCCCCCACTGAAATTTTTGTTCACATCACATTACTATATTGTTTATTCTTCTTGTCCTTTGAAGTTTCTAAAATGTCCCTTCTATACTAGATTTTTCATGCTTCTTACTTCCCAATAGTTTGGGATTCTAGCAAATGAGGACAGGTATGTCAGTCCCTTATTAAGCAGAATTTTTTTACCTTGAGGATTTCAGATATAATTAGTTGGCCTATTGATAGCAGTTTCCAGTCATTTAGAACAAGCTGATAAAAAAAAAATTCATCGGCACTTTCATTTTATGTAAATACTTACAACAATATGTTTAGGGTGTCTTATAGTGGCTCAGATGGTAAAGAATCTGCCTGCTATGTGGGAGACCTGAGTTCGATCCCTGGGTTAGGAAGATCCCCTGTAGAAGGGAAAGGCTACCCACTCCAGTATTCTGGCCTGGAGAATTCCACGGGCTGTATAGTCCACGGGGTCACAAAGAGTCGGACACAACTAAGCAACTTTCACTTTCACAATTTTATAAAGTTCAGAAATCAACCAAAGGATAATATTCTAGGACCATGAATCCAAGGATCGTATTATCGTTCTCTGGTTGAAAAGTCCTACTCCAACTTCCTTGAAGGGTACCTAAGGGGCATGATAATCACAGCAGCTACCAAAGACACAGCTAATCATACTTCAAACACAGCTGAATGATTCTGCCATGTGAAGTAATAACACTGAAATTTCTTGTTTTTACTTCTAAGGTTAAATATATTCTTGTAATAAGGAGAGGAGAATAAATAGATCCAATTGATTTCTTTATATTAATTACATGTGATTATTTCTTTTGGAAAAGTACTTTAAGCTTGCTTCATTGATCAAGTGTCTCAGAAAAAAAATATACAAAGTAGCCTTTTCTGTGTGCTGCCTAAAATAATGAAATGCAAAAGCTCACAGTAGATAAACAATCAAATCTTTAAAATACTTTGAAATCAAAATACAAATGTCTCCTATCTTCCTCTTGGATCACAAATTCTAAGACAGATCATTCTTCCATAGGAATCAGAAGCCGCCTAATAAGTGCAGTTGGTAAATGTTTCCAAAATAGGAAAACAAATGAAAGATGACAACAAATGTAAAATTAGAGGCATCCTCTTGAATCATGAAAGCATTCCTTTTAGCTTAAGAATTACTGACATCCCAAACTACTGCAGTGACAATCCGTTGCAATCTACCTTGATCATCTTCTTCACATGAATAGTATTTTCATTTTAAAAGTCATGTGTGCACAGCAAGCAGATGGAAAACTCAGTAATGTGCATGGCCTTAAAGGGAAAATGACAAGTTTCTGTTTTCTCTTCAGTGGTTCTATTGAAAATAAAGTGTGTTGAATGATTCATTGGACTTTTGATACCAGTTGGAGAGTGACTTGTGCCAAAACTGGTGAAATATGCTGCTGCTGCTAAGTTGCTTCAGTTGTGTCCAACTCTGTGCGACCCCAGAGACGGCAACCCACCAGGCTCCTCTGTCTCTGGGATTCTCCAGGCAAGAATACTGGAGTGGGTTGCCATTTCCTGCTCCAAAGCATTAAAGTGAAAAGTGAAAGTGAGGTTGCTCAGTCGTGTCCAACTCTTCGAGACCCCATGGACTGTAGCCTACCAGGCCCCTCCATCCATGGGATTTTCCAGGCAAGAGTACTAGAGTGGGTTGCCATGTCCTTCTCCAGTGGCGAAATACATCTTCCATTAACTCCCACAGTGCTTTGTAAGAAACAAATTAGATTTAAAAATCATGCTTATATACCACCTAGTCCATGGGATCGCTAAGAGTCGAACACGACTGAGTGACTTCACTTTCACGTTTCACTTTCACGCATTGGAGAAGGAAATGGCAAGCCACTCCAGTGTTCTTGCCTGGAGAATCCCAGGGACGGGGGAGCCTGGTGGGCTGCTGTCTATGGGGTCATGCAGAGTTGGACACAACTGAAGTGACTTAGCAGCAGCAGCAGTAAGGATAAGATGTCTCTACAGTCCCTTGGATTTCCAGATGTCTATGAAATGTTTTTCTTCTAGGAAGAAGGTAACTGTGGTAATGCAATATGCATAAATGGGACCAAAGGGTTGAATGAAAGTAGTTAATACTTTATTAATAGCAATAGCATTTACATGCACCAGGCATTGTGCTGAGCACATAATACATGATCAATCACTTCTCTCAATGATATGAAGCGGGTAATATAATATCTACTATGAAAAAAAATGTGAAAGTGTTAGTTGCTCAGTCATATCCAACTCTTTGTGACTCCATGGACTGTAGCCCACCAGGTTCCTCTGTCCATGGAGTTCTCCAGGCAAGAATAGTGGAGTAGGTTGCCACTTCCTTGTCCAGGGGATCTTCCAAACCCAGGGGTTTGAACCCAGGTCTCCTGCATTGCAGGCAAATTCTTTACCATATGAGGCACTAGTGAAGCCTGATACATAGATATAGATGTAGATATAGATATAAACACACACACATACACATATATCCACTAAAGTTATAACTATGGTTCTTAGAATATAAGAAATATAATCAGACAGTAATTAGGAGAGCTGATTGGGATTTTCTGCAAAACCATTTCTTTAGACTAGAACATTTTGTCCCCAGGGAATAAAAACATTAACTATTACTCAAGTGGTAATTATGAGACCGCGGTTTGAATCCAGTTTTACTGACAGTTGGGAAACACTGGGCAGCTGTGCCTGAAACTTCATTCCTCATCCATCAAGTATGAAGCATAATAATACCTACATCATAGAAGTACAGACCAAATAACTTAATACACTTAAAAATCCTGGATGAACAACCGAGAACATGCAAGTATTTCCAGCTACTATTTTTATGGACCTTCATTTTGTCACTTACAAACTGAAACAATTAAGACTGTTTTGGCAATGATTCTATGACATTCTACCTTGTGACTTGGAAGTTTCTTTATTTTTGTCCTGTTCTGAGTGGCTTGCAGCCCCCATGCCTAACCCAGAGGTGATCCAAAGGAGACACTGACTCTTTAACAAACTACTAACACCAGGTCATGTTCAACAAACAGAAATGGCATGAAGCAAATCAAGATCATTGTACCAGCACTGAACACCTGCCCCCAGAAATAGCTATAGCATTACTCCCTTTATTTATTTATTCAGTAAATCTTATTTTGTACCTACATGTTCCAGCATTACTCATGGGGTGGGGAAAAATCCCTCCAGTTTCATCTAGTTTACATTATGGTAGAAAAAAAAAGACACTAAAAAAAAAAAAGAATATGATCTCAGATAATGAAAAGTGCTACAAATAAATTTTAAAAGAAAGAGTAAAGAGAACGATTAGGCCTATGTTCAAATATTAAAATAAACAAGGCCTATCAAAAAAGGTAAAATTTGAATCAAAAATTAAATAAAAGGAACAATCAGTTCAGTTCAGTTGCTCAGTTGTGTCCGACTCTTTGTGGCCCCATGAATCGCAGCACACCAGGCCTCCCTGTCCATGACCAACTCCTGGAGTTCACCCAAACTCATGTGCATTGAGTTGGTGATGCCATCCAGCCATCTCATCCTCTGTCGTCCCCTTCTCCTCCTGCCCCCAATCCCTCCCAGCATCAGGGTCTTTTCCAATGAGTCAACTTTTGGCATGAGGTGGCCAAAGTATTGGAGTTTCAGCCTCAGCATCAGTCCTTCCAATGAACACCCAGGAGTGGTCTCCTTTAGGATAGAAGGGAGTAATAGAACCATTCAAAAATCAAAGGTAAACATTTGGAGCAGAGGAAATAGCAAGCCCAAAAGCCCAGATATGTGAATAAGATCAGCAAGCTCAAGGAACAGCTGGAAAACAGTGTAGCTGGACTGGAAGAGGTGGAAAGGAGGTCAGAAGACAATTGCTTTGATAGACAAGGACCAGTTCTTACAGCGCCTTATAGACCAAACTTCATGCTTAACCTGGGCATTTTATTTTTACTGTTATTTTGCCATGAAACAGAGGTTTGAGCACAGAAGTAGCATCAAATGGTTTCTATTTTTTAAAGTCAAGTGGCTGTTGTGTGGGAGACTACTGCAAAAGTCCAGATGACAGACGGAGGTTTGAACCAGAGTGGTGGTATTCAATGGTTGGTTTGGGGATACGATTCAGGAAGTAGTATTGACAGGACCTGATAAAGTGTTTGCCATAGAGTGAGAGTAAATGAGAAGAATCAAAGAACGATTCTAGGATTACCACTTATTACGATGGTACAGAGGACAAGGAGCTGAAGAGGATACTGTTCACATACCTGTACCACTTCATTTGTGCTCCATTTCTCTCAGGATGTTAGCTCAAATTTGCCTCAGGGTTTCTCTCTTACATATTTATCTGATGTGAAGTGAAGTTGCTCAGTCATGTCCGACTCTTTGCAACTCCATGGACTGTAGCCTACCAGGCTCCTCCATACATGGAATTTTCCAGGCAAGAGTACTGGAGTGGGTTGTCATTTCCTTCTCCAGGGCATCTTCCCGACCCAGGATGGGCTTTCTCAAATTTCCCACTTCTCAAGGCAGGTCTGATTTTATATTTTTCCCATATAAAGTTATGATCAAAGTTCAGGTTGAGAGGGAAGAGACAGCACAGAAAAAATTCAGCCTGTGGGTATAGAAACAGTCATTGTTTCTCAATATATAAAAAGCACTCTCAAACTTGACCAAAGAGGACAGTCAAAAGAAATGAACTGAGTACTATATGCTTTACTCTGTTCTGGGTATCGTAGGACATTTAATAAAAGTATTAAACACTAATTGCTGTTAAGAAATTAAAATTCAGTTTTACTGTACAAACTGCATGTACAGTACAATTGCAAACAAGATAAAAACTTGCAATCACATGATTATGGCTTAAAAAGTACAAGAATTTAGTGTAGGAAAGTTTCCTGGTTCTTATCTGACAGTATATAGTACAATGACTGGCATACAGTATTCCCAATAATTTTTTAAAACATCAGTAAGTTAATTAGTTGATTCTTTAATAGAACCAAACTAGTTGGGATTGACACTATTTAAAAGGAGGACTTTTAAAAATTGAATTTATACAGTGTTATTCTGTGCAAAATAATGTGGAAATGTATAAAATAGGCCAATTACTAGAATAATGCAGAGGTCCCAAAGAAAAACATCATGTTATTTAAAGAAACAATACATAAGAATCAGTCTTTTGCTGTCTCTATCCATACACCACTTCATTTACATGTAAAGGTCTATCTTTTCTATTCTATTCATCTCCTCTTGTAAGATAGATTTTCCATGAAAGGAGAAAAGACCTCCCCCACCAGGCTTTCCATAAAAAGAAAAAGAAAAAAACAACCTCAAAGAACAGCATACACTAGTCTCCATCCAGCCACTGAAGCTTGCTGCCACCTAGGTGAGAAAAGTCTGTGTACTGCTGCCAAGAATCTCGGGCAGGTAGGGAGGTCAGTCCTCCCTGAGTCTCCCTGTGTATCTGTAGGTCAGCTTATCTGGTGGGCAATTTTGAATATTCAAGACCATCTGACAGCAGCAGAAAATTTATTTCCTAAGGAAATATTATGCACTGCTTTGATCCTTGGTTATCTCACCTATTGCCTAAAAGAGAAAAGCCACAGCTATTTACCAGATTGTCAACTTCCTCTCTAAGCTGATTTTATCTTTGCCCTCAACTTTAAGTCAAATTACAGAGGAAACAGACCACAAGTGAACTGACTTAACAACAAACCCAAGATACAAAAGGGTCCAGCTGACAGGAAGAATTCGCTCTCATAATCTCTGCGCACTGCACATTCTAAAAAGCAATACACTCACTGTCACTTATGCAAACAGCACTTTGGACACTCTCCACCAAAAAGGCAGGTATATGCCACTTTTTTTCTCTTTGTACTCATCATACCATAGGCAGCCTGTTCATATTAATTTGATTAAGAAAAGGGCTGTCTTCCTTGTCTGTCTCCTTTCATGCTTGAAATGGAGCAACTTATCTCTAAGTTTCTATAAAAGAAAGACGTAAAACATAGTGTCCTTCCCTAGGGGGCCCATCAGCCAGCTTCACATTCTACCCCCATTTACAAGGTTAGAATCAATATTTAATCCCCACAGTACAGCTGAACAGCTTAGGGAAATTCACTGGTTTATCACAGGGGAAGCAAAAAACTAAAGAAAATACGTTTCACACATCAAATGGACAATTTTTACTTTCTCTGAATGACCACCAGCAAATAACTTATCGTCCAGATGGTCAAATGAGAACTTGCTCTCACACTAATTTGCCAGGGCAGCCATTTAATTCAGGTATTTCTCCTCCTTCTCTCTATGCCTCCACCAACTATTGTTAGCAAATACACCAGGAAAGATTTATACAAAGACTCAGTTGTGCTCTCCGAAGAAATTTCAAAGCATGAGTCTTCAGTAGGATATGTTTTCCCCTTCCTTTTTTGGTTGAATTTAGGAAAGCTGTTGCCTGCTTGCACAGATGCCTCTCCAAGCAGTCAGATCATATTCCAGTTTGGTGAGAAAGCCTTTGACTAAGCCAGCTTTCTCTTTACCTACTATGACAGGCCCAGGATGAAGATCTGTGCCTCCTTGGGATGGTTAAGTGGCTATTAACAGGTGCTCTAGTGTTGGAACAGAACTGACTTCCCTGGAATATGTTCTCAGAACAGAAAGAGAAATAAAGGATGTGGGAAACTGACCCCAAAGGGAAAAAAAGTCCGAGTCAGGTTTTTGGTTTTTTTTTTGACAGTTTGACTAAAAATAACTACTAAAAACTTAAGTGCCAGACTTCCAGAATTCATCATAGACTCAGAAATGATTAAATGTATCAAATTTGACAAGACTGCAAGGGAATAGACTCCTAGAAAAATATATTGTGGGGAAACCATTTCTCTTTAGGCTCTCTTTTGATGGAAAAAGACTCTCAGTAAATCATTTAGTAGGATTGTTCTTCATCTCTTTAAAAGCCAACAGAAGGTGCAGGAAAAATATCACTTAATTGGGTATCAGTAGGTTTTGAATTCAGTTCAATATTTTTGAACATCTACCAGGAGAGAGACATTTTAAATACATAAGGAAAAAAAAAAACAAAAAACCACAAACCTTCGTACATAAGCTGTAGCACAGAGGATAAAAACAGGATTTGAATAGCTACAGTTGAAGTCAGGAAAAGCTATTAAAAGACACAAAAGTGACAATCAGGTGTCATGGGGCTCAGAAAATTATGAGATCTTGGGAATAAGAAAAGCTTTCTGAAAAACATGGCATTTGAGTTGTCCTCCAAGGAAAATCTCTGGGGTCGAGCCCACAGGTGTCATGCCTGGAATCTCCCCCAGGGTGTTAGAAGTGTCCCTAAAGGCATGTTAAGACACCACCTGGAATATTTAGTCCAAACACAATTATCCTGAGCCTATGGAGACATTGCACAGGTTAATTGGTGAGGCTTCCATGAATTAGCCAGCTGTCACAAGCTGTTAGGGTTAACAGAATTGCTGTGAAGCCAGCAATGATAATAAGAGAACTTGATACTGAAGGAACACTCCTCTGGTTCCTTACTGATCATACTTCATCTTTGCAGCTCTTCTTAAGTAATTTCCACAAGGAAAATTCACTCTTTAAAAATTGCATAGAGTACAGTAGGCGGAATGCACTGAAAGTTCTGTGCAATGGAACCATCAAGAGCTGAAGTTCAAGAGATCTAGATCAGTAGTCACATACCATGGTCTGCAGCATTTTGGTGTTTGTCCAGTAAGCTAAAAATGGTTTGAATGTTGTTAGGGTTGTTAAAACTAAAATAAAAATATTAAGGAATATATGTCAATGAAGGCTGTGTGTGGCCAATGTCTAAAATATTTACTATCTGACCCTAACTTTTGAAAGAAAATATTTGCTGTCCCCTGTCTAGATGGCCAGCATCTGAGGTTTGATATCAGAAGAATCATCAGCAATGTAATGTTTACATATTAGTAATAAAATATTTTTTAAAAAATGTAAAACATCCTCAAATGCATTTTTATGTAGCCATAACTGAAAATATTCTAAATGGTATATATGGAAACACTGAGGCAGAGAGCTAGGATAACAATGCACAAGAAAAACTAGATTTCCAAATAGAAATTATTTCATTGTAACTCCTAGATGAGGCATGCTGATGATAGTTTATTTGTTTAGCAAGCATTTATTAAGTACCCTTTGCGTGTATGGAGAGATAGAAAGAAAGATATTTGGCACTACTTTAACAGGTGTGATGTAGAAAAAAGTAGTACTTTGGAATTTATCTAAATAAGCATATCAGAGAAAGCATTAAAACACATAGGCACATAAAAAGCAACAGATCACATAGGAAAGGGCTATGGACACAAAAGTCAGAGGTGGGGACTGCCAAATGGAACAACCAGTGCAAACTCATTGAAGGACACCAGTCTTGAACTGCCTTACAAAATCATTTAGTACATTAGGAGAAGAAGCTTTCCTTATAGAAGAAACAGGACAAGAGGTAGAAAGATAAGGAAGGAAAGAAGCCAAGGGCTAATTTTAGAAGTAGCAAAGAAAGAGATCAGTTCAGTTGAGTTCAGTCACTCAGTCGTGTCCGACTCTTTGCAACCCTATGAATCACAGCACGCCAGGCCTCCCTGTCCATCACCAACTCCCGGACTTCACTCAGACTCATGTCCATCGAGTCAGTGATGCCATCCAGCCATCTCATCCTCTGTCATCCCCTTCTCCTCCTGCGCCATCAATCCCTCCCAGCATCAAAGTCTTTTCCAATGAGTCAACTCTTCGCATGAGGTGGCCAAACTACTGGAGTTTCAGCTTTAGCATTAGTCCTTCCAAAGAAATCCCAGGGCTGATCTCCTTCAGAATGGACTGGTTGGATCTCCTTGCAGTCCAAGGGACTCTCAAGAGTCGTCTCCAATACCACAGTTCAAAAGCATCAATTCTTTGGTGCTCAGCTTTCTTCACAGTTCAACTTTAACATCCATACATGACCACTGGAAAAACCATAGCCTTGACTAGACAGACCTTTGTTGGCAAAGTAATGTCTTTTTCAATATGCTATCTAGCTTGGTCATAACTTTCCTTCCAAGGAGTAAGCGTCTTTTAATTTCATGGCTGCAATCACCATTTGCAGTGATTTTGGAGCCCCCCAAAATAAAGTCTGACGCTGTTTCCACTGTTTCCCCATCTCTTTCCCAT
>NW_011494738.1:3229207-3257082 GCF_000754665.1 Bison bison bison | reverse complement strand
GGAGCCCCCCAAAATAAAGTCTGACGCTGTTTCCACTGTTTCCCCATCTATTTCCCATGAAGTGATGGGACCAGATGCCATGATCTTCGTTTTCTGAATGTTGAGCTTTAAGCCAACTTTTTCACTCTCCTCTTTCAGCTTCATCAAGAGGCTTTTTAGTTCCTCTTCACTTTATGCGATAAGGGTGGTGTCATCTGCATATCTGAGGTTGTTGATATTTCTCCCAGCAATCTTGATTCCAGCTTGTGCTTCTTCCAGCGCAGTGTTTCTCATGATATACTCTGCATAGAAGTTAAATAAGCAGGGTAACAATATACAGCCTTGATGTACTCCTTTTCCTATTTGGAACCAGTCTGTTGTTCCATGTCCAGTTCTAACTGTTGCTTCCTGACCTGCATACAGATTTCTCAAGAGGCAGGTCAGGTGGTCTGGTATTCCCATCTCTTTCAGAATTTTCCACAGTTTATTGTGATCCACACAGTCAAAATTTTTGGCATAGTCAATAAAGCAGAAATAGATGTTTTTCTGAAACTTTCTTGCTTTTTCCATGATCCAGCAGATGTTGGCAATTTGGTCTCTGGTTCCTCTGCCTTTTCTAAAACCAGCTTGAACATCTGGAAGTTCACGGTTCATGTATTGCTGAAGCCTGGCTTGGAGAATTTTGAGCATTACTTTCCTAGCGTGTGAGATGAGTGCAATTGTGCAGTAGTTTGAGCATTGTTTGGCGTTGCCTTTCTTTGGGATTGGAATGAAAACTGACCTTTCCCAGTCCTATGGCCACTGCTGAGTTTTCCAGTATTGTTGGCATATTGAGTGCAGCACTTTCACAGCATCATCTTTCAGGATTTGAAATAGCTCAACTGGAATTCCATCACCTCCACTAGCTTTGCTTGTAGTGATGCTTTCTAAGGCCCACTTGACTTCACATTCCAAGAAAGATATAGAGATTATAAAATCAGGCGACAGTATATAGAGGACCAATTGAAGGCTTTGGGTAACTGTTTAAAGAGTCTATACATTTTTTTTTTAATTAGAACTTGCTTTCTCTTTCTAATACTACAATAAAAATCTCAATAATGTTAAGCAAGTCTGGTGCCGAGTATATTTATTAACTCATGTCATGCTCACTGTAATCCTGTAAGATATGAAATTTGGAATATTAACATCCCTTGATTGCTGAGACCCTGATGTTTGCGGAAGGGAAGAAAAGGCAGGAGTCAGGGCAGGTCTCCTGGCCCCGAAGGTGAATGCTCTTAGCTGGAATAAAAAGCTCCTTGTTCAAAGGGAACTTGGCAGTTTATGACAAAAACAGAGCAGAAGTGGCAAGCCAATAAGGAAAAAAATTATTGCCAACAACAGTTCCTGGGCCTTTTATTTCTAACTGATCGCACATGCCTGGAAAGAGGATTCATGACAGGCATGCATTTTGAGAATTTGGTCTAGAAACAAATGAAGAAATAAGATTGAAAACATAACCAAGTAATAAAGGAAAAAAATTAATAAAACTTATCAGAAAATGAGATACTTGTAAGGACCTCAGAGTTTTCATTTATCCACATTTTTTTTAAGAGACAGGAAGCAAAGCATGTATAGATATCATGTGTCCATGTGTCAGTCGACTTTCCCTTTCCCTGACACTGATGGCATGCATTCCTTTGCCTTTCTTTTCTGACACTTAAGGAATAGGCATCTCTGATAAAGCACATCAAATGCAACTGATCAGCCAAGTCTTTAGGTAAATATTTCAGTCCCAGAATGTTTATAGCATGTGTTTGCTGTTTCTAAATTACCATATGTTTTTATTGTAAACAGGGACTGCTTCATTTGTTGAATAGTGATGATCCATTATGTTGACTATTTCTGACATTATATTGAGTTTGAAACTAGAAGGGGAAAAAGAAACCTCTGAATTTTCCTAACCTTGCCATTTCTGTTTCAGAGACAGAAACCATTTGCATTTTGCCACCTACTGTCTCTATACTATCTTTTTCAAATTATTTCCATTGGGCAAAATCAAAGAAATAATTTGTTCCAACCTGTAAGTATTAATTAATAAACATTTAAAAAATTCTCCACTCCACGTTGTTAAATGGCTAAGAAAAGTATTGTTAGAACCCTAAATTCATGGCGCTCTTAGTTTCTATCTCAGAGTACAAACCATCTTACTTTAAAAGCTTGAAAACAATCTTTCAAGTGACTAAATCCTGGCTGGAGTTGTGTGGGATGATGCAGCAAAGGCTGTAATGAACGACTCCAACATCCCAGAACTCTGCCTGACAGAGCAATGTATACAAACCTGTTCCTGGCTTTTATTGAGCTGCACCAAGTATACAATTCTGCAGTAAGCCCAGGAGTCAGGAACTGTCAATTACAAAGAAATGGTTGGCAGACTGAATGAGTATTTGCGTGTAATTATCACAGCATTCACCAGCAGCAAAGACTCCAGAGTGGTGCACACAAATGTCAGTGTCTTTCCCTGCATAAAACACCCATTTTTACACTGTGTGATATCAATGTCTGACAGAGGTGATGAAGCAGGATGCAGGCAATTTATTTTGCCAGCCTCATGTGACCCAAGATGTTACTCACCACTGAACAGCAACTGCTTTTGCCAAAAGCATTATTTTCAAATATTTAAGAAAGTCTCAGCCTTTCTTTGGCCATCTGAGAGCCCCTCTCTCCCCTAGCTTTATGTGTAGTCCTAAAGGACAAAGCTCAGGACATACTTTTTAAACAGTTACAAGCTCTTTAGGAAAGCTCCTTTCTAGAGTCCCTCTTTCTTATATATAAAAATGAAGTTGATAGATACCCTAGCTCAGATGCTTTGTGATTGGAACACCCATATTTCCTTTCAGTAAAAGTTTTGGAAGCGTAGTTCCAAACTTATTGCCTCAATTAATGCCTTGCAATTGGTACCAGCAAATCTACTAGCATCAGTTCTCTCCAGAGGAGGAAAATAAGAATGACCACCTCCCCCGCAGAGTGACAAAGTTTTGTTCTGAAACACAATCCTTCTAAAACATTATCTTCTCTTCATTTTGTGAGGCCAGACATTTATTTGAAAGTATGAAAAAGAGTCTTCATCTTCTTGCTGCTGCTGCTGCTAAGTCGCTGCAGTCGTGTCCGACTCTGTGCGACCCCATAGACAGCAGCCCACCAGGCTCCCCCGTCCCTGGGATTCTCCAGGCAAGAACACTGGAGTGGGTTGCCATTTCCTTCTCCAATGCATGAAAGTGAAAAGTGAAAGTGAAGGCGCTCAGTCGTGTCCAACTCGTCGTGACCCCATGGGCTGCAGCCTACCAGGCTCCTCTGTCCATGGGATTTTCCAGGCAAGGGTACTGGAATGGGTTGCCATTGCCTTCTCCACATCTTCTTGCTAGGAAAATACTATTGGATGTTCATGAGCACACACACACCCCTACACATGCTGACTTCATACACATGTGACCTGTGCAATCACAAAAGGTCCCTTGTTCAGAAGGTTCTCATGTTTGTTTTAATACTCTGATGTCACTATCTTGAATTCTTAATGATTTTACCTTTGAATGTATGCTTTGTAAGAAAAGTTCAGTGGGATGATGGAACATGAGCAGAGGAGAATGGAAAATACACATGTCCCCTGTCCTCGCCACTCTATCTGTATATAGAATTTGCAACACCCATGAGCACAGAATTCAGTGAACCCTCAATATGTGGATGTTTACTAAGACTCAAAACAAGAACAAGGCAAACATGAGTATCTACTAACGAGGAAGCAGGGCACTAACTGCCCCAAGAGGCCACTCTTTCAAATCAAATCAAAACTTTTGCTTCAAATACAGAAAGAAAACTAATGACCAAGGAGCCCTGTTGTATCCTTTCTTGTTTCTGTCCCTTCCCTGCATTAGGCAACTCACTATGCTGAAACGATGACATAGAAGGAAAAGACAAGGTAACCCATAGTTCGTTTAAGTCCTTCTTTACATATGGGAAAGCCATCAGTATTGAGTGTTGATCGTATGTGTACCAAGAAATGGTAAAAAAAACAGTTGAGTTGTTATGTGCAGTGTTTCTACTGTTCTGATAAGAACAAAATATATATGTACAAACTACAGAATAAGAACTGTATAAATTTGGTGATTCTGTGTACAAGTTAAATGCTTTTTTAGTAAAATTATTTGCCTTTCAAACTTGCAGTACACAATAAATATAAATGGTAAAATGCAAGCTAATACTTTTAAATATTTTCATTTTTCTTTATTGGGAAATTAAGAATGGCAAGTTGAAAGACAGGCCATGGAATAAATTTTAAAAACATTGTATTTTAGTACTTTAAAGATACTATAGGTTATAAAAAAGAAAGGTACTTTCTTGCTCTTTTTGAACAAAGGACCCGTGTTTTCATTTTGCAAGAAAACCCAGAAAGTATGTAGCCAGCCCTGCTTCTAAAAATATTTTACATACAATTTCAAGAGATTTCCAGGCTCTGACAAGGTGGGAAGATGTTAAGAGGATATATATCCATATGTATGTAATTGTATTAGCTTGCTTGGGCTGCTGTAACAAACACTACAGACTGGGGATACTTAAAAAGTGAGTATTGGTTCTGTCAAAATACAAAGATTTTGTTAGAGTTAACTCCTTTCTCTAATTCTCTTACTACATCTCATCTGAAGGGTCTTTTGATGTATCTGTGACTTAAGGTAGCCCTTGCTGCTGCTGCTACTGCTGCTAAGTCGCTTCAGTCGTGTCCGACTCTGTGTGCCCCCATAGACAGCAGCCCACCAGGCTTCCCCATCCCTGGGATTCTCCAGGCAAGAACACTGGAGTGGGTTGCCATTTCCTTCTCCAATAAGGTAGCCCTTACTCTCCTTTAAAAGAAAAATTTTATAATATAGCACAATCAGTAACAAAGATAAGATGAATTTAAAGACTTGTATGCTAATAACCTGAGACTGCTCTTTGATTATCCAGAGCTCTCAAAACAATCATTGCCTATGCTTCAGTGTTCCACTTTGTTTTTAATGAGTACATATCAAGAAAGCATTATATGTATCTAGATGATTCCATGAAGCTAATTCCATTAATGTGTCAAATACTTTCTGGTCCTTATCTAAAATTAATCTCTAATAGAATTTAGAGCCTTTAAATTACTTCTGTTCTTGGAAAACTATAAATCATGTCCCCAGAAGTTGACCAATAAGAGGAATTATGGGCTGCAGTTTTGAGAAGCAGATACACAAGTCAGGAGCAGCATAATCTTTTCTTGCCCCCAGTAATTTCAAATACTAGAAGTACAATGAGGGAAGGCTGAAAAATTATTTGATGCCTGATGTTGACAATATCCACATCCATTTAAACTCACTTTCATGCGATGTAACAATAGCATTCTTTTCTATATGGATGGGATGTATTTTGCTCACCTGATTCAGTAAGAAGTGAACTATGTCCAGAAGACTTGCATTTTAGCACAGTTTTTGACAACTAATTAAGTCCATGGCCCATGATAGGTTAGCCATTCCATCTCTCTTTCTTCTTCTCTCAAAGGAGGGTAGTGAACAGAACTTTTTCAGCATTTAGGCTTCTTTTAAGAATCACCTAAATGATCAACAACAGCAAGAACATGGGGCGTGAGCACCACCTTACCTGAGGAACTGGGTGAGAAAGGAGGGGAGATCAGACTCAGCGACAGGTCCTGCAGAGACAGGTGTGATGTGGATCACTCAGGGCCTGGGGGTGGGGGAGGCTTATCAGCACCGGGGGCCCCGGGCTTTCCTGGTAGCTCACACAGTAAAGCATCTGCCTGCAATGCAGGAGACCTGGGTTCAATCCCTGAGTCAGGAAGATCCCCTGGAGAAGGAAAGGGCAACCCATTCCAGTACTCTTGCCTGGAAAATCCTATGGATGGAGGAATCTGGTAGGCTACAGTCCAAGGAGTCACAAAGAGTCAGACACGACTGAGTGACTTCACTTCACTCACTAAGAATCAAAGGGCTTCCTTGTGGCTCAGCTGGTTAAGAATCCACCTGCAATGCGGGAGACCTGGGTTTGATCCCTGGGTTGGGAAGATGCCCTGGAGAAGGGAAAAGCTACCACTTCAATATTCTGACCTGGAGAATTCCATGGACTGTATAGACCATGGAGTCACAGAGTCAGACACAACTGAGCAACTTTCACTTCACTAAGAATCACAAGAATGTCTGAAAGCCTCTGAAGATACAAACATAAGTCATAAAACAATGAGATTCAGGTTCTATCCCTGGGTTGGGAAGATCCTCTGGAGGAGGAAATGGAAACCCACTCCAGTATTCTTCCTTGGGGAATCCCATGGACAGAGGAGCCTGGCGGGCTACCCATGCTGCTGCTGCTGCCGCTGCTGCTGCTGCTAAGTCACGTCAGTTGTGTCCGACTCTGTGTGACCCCATAGACGGCAGCCCAACAGGCTCCTCTGTCCCTGGGATTCTCCAGGCAAGAACACTGGAGTGGGTTGCCACTTCCTTCTCCAATGCATGAAAGTGAAAAGTGAAAGTGAAGTCGCTCAGTCATGTCCAACTATTAGCAACCCCATGGACTGTAGCCTACCCGGCTCCTCCATCCATGGGATTCTCCAGGCAAGAGTACTGGAGTGGGGTGCCATTGCCTTCTCCAGGGCTACCCATAGGATCACAAAAAGTCAGACATGACTAAAGTGACTTAGCATGCAAGTATTTGGGTAAATGAAGTTTAAAGAAGTGTAACCCTAAGAAAGGCAATGCCAAAGAATGCTCAAACTACCACACAATATCTCACACAAAATTCTCCAAGCCAGGCTTCAGCAATATGTAAACCATGAACTTCCAGATGTTCAAGCTGGATTTAGAAAAGGCAGAGGAACCAGAGATCAAATTGCCAACATTCTTGGAATCATTGAAAAAGCAAGAGAGTTCCAGAAAAACATCTATTTCTGCTTTATTGACTACACCAAAGCCTTTGACTGTGTGCATCACAACAAACTGTGGAAAATTCTGAAAGAGATGGGAATACCAGACCACCTGACCTGCCTCTTGAGAAATCTGTATGCAGGTCAGGAAGCAACAGTTAGAACTGGACATGGAACAACAGACTGGTTCCAAATAGGAAAAGGAGTACGTCAGGCTGTATATTGTCACCTTGATTACTTAACTTCTATGCAGAATACATCATGAGAAACGTTGGGCTGGAGGAAGCACAAGCTGGAATCAAGATTACCAGGAGAAATATCAATAACCTCATATATGCAGATGACACCAGCCTTATGGCAGAAAGTGAAGAAGAATTAAAGAGTTTCTTTTTTTTGTTTGTTTGTTTTTGTTTTAATTGGAGCCTAATAACTTTACAATATTGTGGTGGTTTTTGCCATACATTCACATGAATCAGCCATGGGTGTACATGTGTTCCCCATCATGAACCTCCCTCCCACCTCCCTCCCCATCCTATCCCTCAGGGTCATCCCAGTGCACCAGCCCTGAGCACCCTGCCTCATGCATTGAACCTGGACTGGCAATCTATTTCATATATGATAATATACATGTTTAAATGCTATTCTCTCAAATCAACCCACCCTCGCCTTCTCCCACAGACTCCAACAGTCTGTTCTTTACATCTGTGTCTCTTTTGCTGTCTCGCATATAGGGTCATCATTACCATCTTTCTAAATTCCATATATATGCATTAATATACTATATTGGTGTTTTTCTTTCTGACTTACTTTGCTCTGTATAAGAGGCTCCAGTTTCATCTACCTCATTAGACCTGATTCAAATGCCTTCTTTTTCATAGCTGAGTAATATTCCATTGTTCATATGTACCACAACATTCTTATCCATTCATCTTGCCAATGGACATCTAGGTTGGTTCCATGTCCTGGTTATTGTAAACAGTGCTGCTCTGAACATTGTGGTACACGCATCTTAAAGAGCCTCTTGATGAAAGTGAAACAGGAGAGTGAAAAAGTTGGCTTAAAACTCAACATTCAGAAACTAAGATCATGTCATCTGATCCCACCACTTCATGGCAAATAGATGGGTAAACAGTGGAAACAGTGGCTGACTTTATTTTGGGGGTGCTCCAAAATCACTGCAGATGATGACTGCACCCATGAAATTAAAAGACGCTTGCTCCTTGGAAGGGAAGTTATGACCAACCTAGACAGCATATTAAAAAGCAGAGACATTACTTTGTCAACAAAGGTCCATCTAGTCAAGGCTATGGTTTTTCAGTAGTCATGTATGGATGAGAGAGTTGGACTATAAAGAAAGCTTAGTGCCAAAGAATTGATGCTTTTGAACTGTGGTGTTGGAGAAGACTCTTGAGAGTCCCTTGGACTGCAAGGAGATCCAACCAGTCCATCCTAAAGGAGATCAGTCCTGGGTGTTCATTGGAAGAACTGATGTTGAAGCTGAAGCTCCAATACTTTGGCCACCTGATGTGAAGAGCTGACTCATTTGAAAAGACCCTGATGCCTGGAAAGATTGAGGGCAGGAGGAAAAAGGGATGACAGAGGATGAGATGGTTGGATGGCATCACCGACTCAATGGACATGAGTTTGGGCAAACTCTGGGAGTTGGTGATGGACAGGGAGGCCTGGTGTGCTAGGGTTCATGGGGCCATAAAGAGTCAGACACGACTGAGCAACTGAACTGAACTGAAAGAAGTGTTTAAGACTCACTTCTCTCCAATTGAATAAATACTGTTAAAAATCTATTTTACAAAGTAGGTTTTGTGTTCAGATAAGTTTGTGATAGGTTTTGTGTTCAGATTCCATCTCAAACCTTGGGATTGTAGAGAAGACGGTTATAAAAATCATAAGACTTTGAAAGTTAAAACTCATTCAGTCAGAACAGCTAGGCTCTGTCAGTTTCCAGCTTTCAATTGCACATCTTAAACCAAAAAAAAAAAAAGTGACTCTATTCCAAGTAGATACACAATTCAATACTGAACAAAAAGATGCAAGGCCTATAGTAAGTTGTCACCTTTTTTTAAAACTACATTTTGTTTATCAGGACTAATGAATGTCATTATCACATAAGTCAACACTGATATTGGTACATAGGAAGTTTGTTAAGTAAAGAAATTGTGGATTTTATTGGCTTTACAATCAGTTTTACCATAATTCAATGGCCTGCCCTCAATGTCTATAACCATCGCATGCGCATTTGAGAAACAGATTTCCTGATCCTGCCTTTGACTTACTGAATCAAATTCTCCTGAAACGGGGTCAGGAATTGATATAAAGTTTCCATGTGTTTCTGAAATCAATCAGGGTTGGGAATCACTAAATTCACAGTTCTGAATCTGGAGCAAATACACAATAGAAACGAAGTAAACCCATTCCCTTCCTGCTGTTTAAGGGCTGAAAGGCTGAAAGTTAGTCTCACAGTCATGTCCAACTCTGAGATCCCATGGACTGTAGCCAGCCCAGCTCCTCTGTCCATGGAATTCTCCAGGCAAGAATACTGGAGTGGGTTGCCATTCCCTTCTCCAAAGGATCTTCCCTGCATCGCAAGCAGATTCTTTACTAACTGAGCCACGGGAAGCCACTATTTGGGGGAAGTTACTCAATTTCACTATTTGCTTTTTCTTGATTAAAAACTAGTATCTCCTTGTGAACTTGAGGATGTTTTTATTTAATTCATTTCAACTAACTGTAACAGAGTACATTGGCTTGCAAATTTTAATATGTATTAGAATCACCTGGGGTTTTGCTAAAATTCAAATGTCGGGGCCCTATCAGATACAGTAACTCAGTAAATCCAGTGTAGGAGAATGGAACTGACATTTTTAACAGCATCTCAAACTCTTTAAAAATCCAGTCAAAGTAATGCTGCTGTAGCATGTGCAATGTGTTCTTAGATCCTATCTTGCTTTATATGGTGATTTGTAACTTATATAGAACTTTCATATTCATGCTTTCATTTTATCTTCACAGACGGAGACATAGGATAGGTATCATTGATTCCATATTACAGATAAAGCCCAAAAATGTGACAAATATTAGATATCAGCAGATCTAGGAATCAAAACTAAAACTGATCGGTGCTCCTTTGAACAGTAAAGACAAAAAGAAAAATATAATATGCTGACAAAATCTCTTATTTCCTTAACTAATGCTATTCAGAAATTAATTCTGAAGAAAGTTGGATATGTTTTGAGTATCTTAAACAAAATCCAAATTCCTCTCTTGATTCAACAAATTGTAGAGCATCTATTTTGTGGGGGAGACCACGGTAGGAACTAGTAACATTTCAAGATTCAATCTATCAGAAAAGAAATAGATACTAACTGATTACTGATTATGAGAAGTGTGAGGAGTATTGAAAAATATGGAGGGGGGTGTTTGGGACTGAATGTATTCTCCCCAAATTCATGTGTTAAAGCTGCAAACCCCAATGTGACTGTATTTAGAGATGGGACCTCTAAGAAAGTAATTAAGGTTAAATGAGGTTATAAGGGTACAGCCCTGATCTTATCGGACCAGTGTCCTTAAAAGAAGAAACACAATGGACACTCTCTTTCCCTCCCTCTCTCCCCCTCTCCCTTTCTCTCTCTCCCTCTCCTTCCCTCTCTCGCTCTCTCTCTCCTCCTATGTACACACACCAAGGAAAGGCCATTGAAGAAGCAGGCCATCAGTCATCTACAAGATAGGAAGAGTGTCCTCAGCAGACACTGAATTTGTTGCCACCTTGATCATGGACTTCTAGACTCCAGAACTGTGAAAAAATTAATTTCCATTTTTTTAAAGTCACCCAGTATGTGTGTGTGTGTGTGTTTTTAATAGTATCCCAAACAGATTAACACAGAAGGAAGATCTAGACACAAAGAGCAATGGTTGAATTTAGCAGTGTCTGGTGTAGGGCCTAAAGTTAAGACCAAATATTACGGGCCTTGACATCTGGTCAAACCAGCAAGACCTCAAATGACCTAACTGCAATTTCCAATCCCACTCCACTCCCACAGATCAGATTCACAGCCAAACAAAGTTCTTTATCAAAGTAACCAGGCACAGTTCCTGGCTATCCCTGAGTTCCCTTCCAGCTCATAGAATTATCAACACAGCTATCACATTCTCCATGGATCCAAGGGCCATTCTATCCTTGTGAGTCTAAAAACTTGGGCAATGAGTAATGGGATTAATAAACTGTTGTCAGTCTCATTTGTCTGGTATTGAGTACTATATGTTTGGTCACCTCCATAACCATAGGCTGGGAATCCCTTTTTCACCAGTGGGGTGAAAGTACCTGCCCACCAGAGGTACTTGAAAGGTCTGATTTAATAGAATAAACTTTTACCACTGTCTTAACTAGACTATTTTTTTAAAAAGCCACCTAAAATCAGATTCTCTGACTTGTTAGAGCAGTGGAGATAGACTTCCCTTCACACATTATGTGAGGCCCTCCAAATGAAATGAAAAATTACATTAAAATTGGATGGGGCCATGCCTCACTTTCACGTCTGTGTGATTTTGACTAACACATTGGCCGTAAGTTTCTCTAGCAATTTTCAAGCCATGTGACTCTAAAAACAGTTCATAAACTGTAAACATGAGTGAACGAATACCAGGAAATCTCTATAATAAAGAAAACTTGACTCCCCTAGTGATCCAGTAGTGAAGAATCCTCCGCCTGCCAGTGCAGAGGAAATGGGTTTGATCCCTCGTCCGGGAAGATAGCACACGGCACAGGGCAACTAAGCCGTGCACCACCACTGCTGAGCCTGCTCTCTGGAGCCCGCTAACCACAACTACCGAGCCTATGTGCTGCAACTACTGAAGCCCGTGCACCTTAGAGTTTCAATTCCCTTCCAGCTCGTAGAATTATCAACACAGCTATCATATTCTCCCACGGATCCAAGAGCCATTCTATCCTCACGATTCTAAAAACCTGGGCAATGAACTCTGCATAAAAGAAGCACCACAATAAGTCCACACAATACAACAAGAGAAAGCCCTCACACACTGCAAGGAAGACTCAGTATGGCCAAAAATAAATTAATTTAAAAAATATAATTATGTAACAAATAGTCTAAACTAAGACAACACTTATAATGCATAGACATGCCTCCCTCAAAATGTTCTGGAGAACTGTGTCTTTGTAGTTTTAATTGCATCAAAGAGGAGCACATGTGTGCAGCATGTCTTCTGTTTCCCCAACTATTCACCAGAGCCCGTGGCTGCTTAAAACTGACACACTCAAGTGCCACCAGCAAGGCCTGAATGAGAAAGGTTTTGCAATTCAGCCTCTGTGGTCTCTCATATAAATATTGCTTTGAGCTGGACATTGAAAAAGCCCAAGGTAGCACTATAATGCCAACCCGACAGACACTTTACAACCTCTGCCAACATAACACTATATCAGCATTTTGCTTAAGCATGAAAGAAGAATGTTCTGGAAATCATTCAAAGTGATAAAGTAGTCCCCAAAGAGATTTAGAGTAGATTTTCCAGCTATTAAGTATTTCTCCATCTTTTCTGTTATCCCTACTGGGGATGAGAACACAGGGAAGAAATAATTCTACACAGAAGTATTCTAATCTCTCTAGGATGGCATATTACTGTCTTGGGCTCTGGGTCCTGAAGTCCTGCTCACTGGATTGGGATTTCTGCTCTACATTTTACTGGCTGCAAAAAGAAGGATCTTCAAGTTTTACCTGTGTCTCTATGCCTCTGCCTCCTCCTTTTTAAGTGGGAAGTCTTGAGACAGGCCTGAAACTAGGACATTTTCCTGCAAATGTTTGTACCTGGACAAATGTCTCCTCCAGCAACAAAATACAAAGAAACTGTAAGGGACTAAAAATAACTGCATGCAGTGTAGGGTTGGGACAAATTATGGACAACAAGATACAAAGAGACCAAAAGAGCCCAACTGCCACTTCTGAAGAGCCAGGAGCAAAAGCAGGAGGTTGGGAGCAAAAGCTGGGTATTGTACATGCCCCCTGCACACATCACTACGAAAGGGGTGGGAGACCACCTAAGGTACCCCTGAACACACCCCTACCCTCACCCCATCTAAGGAACCAGCTCAACTGCCTCTTTCTTTGCAAGCAAGCAAGGGACCCTGTGGCTTGTTCTTGCTCCCACTGCTGCAGCAGGGACTCCAATAAAACCTTGCCTGAATTTCAAGTCTGGCCTCTGATCAATTCCTATTGATTAAGAGGACCAAGAACCCTGATCCTTAACAGTTTCAACCCAGTGCTGCACAAGGAAAATTATGGAATATATGCTAATCCCTCAGCACAGTAGTTAGCCCACAGTGAGTGCTCAATAAATATTAACCATTTTTTATCACTGTCATTTTAGATTGGTTGGCTCCCCTTCAAACTGGGGTAAAGCTTATCTGTGCCATTTTCTGTTTAGAACAGCATAAAATGACGCATTTGTTGTTGGAAAGGGTCTTGCAGATGATGTAATCCAATCATTCCTTTCTTTCATTTTGTGGTTGAGGAAACAAACACAAATAGTGTAACTTGCCCAGAGTCATGGTATGGACAAAAATAGAACTCAGGACTCCAGATTCCCAAAATTTTAATAGCAAAAACGCCCTTGCACAAAGAACCATCAGGAGGTCTCATTGTCTAACCAAAAGCAAGCTACATGCAACCTTCATCTTAGAAGAAATCTCAGCTTCAAATCTGTTTCCTACTTCAGTTTTCCTTTATTCTGATAGATTCTAATTTTTTAATGAGAAACATCTGAGTGATACATGCCATAAATAGCTTCAAATTTCCACACCGACTCCAGTGGCAAACAGATAAATAAGCATTTCTACCAAGCTTACTGTACATTTGTGAGAAGCTCAAACTAAAGCTAATTTTCCCACAAAAATCAAAGTTTACATTATTCAGACAGATTCAGAATTGTTAAAAATATGCCCAATAACCATATTCATGCAACACATTTTCTTTAAAAAAATTAGTAATGTTAAAGAGCAGACCTAAGTACTGAACACAACATTCTGGTTTATAACCTACAGCTAAAGATTGCTAGCTGACTGGAGTGTTTAACAACCCTAAACCTATTTTACAGTTTGGATTAAAGAGCAAAATTAATTTGAGATTTTAAGAACTCATACCATTAGTTAGCATGCTTAGGAAATACAGTAAAATTTCTCTATTTTTCTCAAACTCAAATGTGTCTATCCTATTGATATATAAGTATAGGCCCTGACTTATGACCCCTAGATTAGCCTTTAGTCAGGATAATTAGTTGGTACACATGCTTTTCACAAAGGGCATGGAGCAATAACCTGAATGACATATGCCTTAGTGTTCTCATCGAGAGAATGAGATAATACAATTACTTAGCTCATTGGTTTGCTATAATGATGTAATATCTGTTAAGAGATAAGAACAGTGCCTTGAACCTAAATAACACTCAAGTATCAGTGACTATTAGTATTATTGTTATCCTAGTAATATTATTAATGTTGGTATTATTATTAACCTCAGAAATACATCTAGGATAGCAGAGTTAACATTAATATTCTTGATAGATGTGTCTTCCATTAAAGAGAATAATCAGTGTTCCAAGTTGGTACCTGCCAAGGCCTCTCCCTATAGAGAAAGTTACTTAAGAAATTAATCTTTGTCTGGAAAGACAGAAGTTTTGCTCCTGGATAGCCATGAGAAGAAGTTTGCAATCTAAAGCCTTATATGAAGAAAATCGCTGACAATATTGAACATAATTTAGATTGATGTTAAGTCCCTTAAGTCTTGTCTGACTCTATGGGACCCCATGGACCATAGTCCACCAGACTCCTCTGTCCATGGGATTCTCCAAACAAGAATACTGGAGTGGGTTGCCATTTACTTCTGCAGGGGATCTTCCTGACCTAGGGATCAAACCTGCATCTCTTAAGTCTCCTGCATTGTCAGGCAGGTTCTTTACCACTAGCACCACCTGGGAATCTTATAACTTAGATTATGTGGAGATAATTTATAGATGACTTTTTTCCCTCCCTACATCTATAACATAATATTGGAATTCTCCTATGCATTTGCATCTTAGAAAACTATTTCAGATTTGAGTCAGAATCATAGCAGTAGGTTTGCATTCAGGTGCTACTGTTGCAGGAAGAAAGAGATTTACTGACATGTAAAGCAATGGAAATGAAAAGTGTCTACATTCTTTCATGTGCTTGTTTCAACCTTTCATGATAAGAGTTGGAGCCAAAAGGCTTAAACTACAATACAAAGGATGTAGCACCAACATGATTTTCGTTTCTTTTAACCCAATTGTAATTTTATGTTCAGCATTTTGGTTTAAAACACTGGACTGTGGAGTGGGCTGTGACATTTACGCATAAATGTTTATTTACCCATTTTAAGTTCAATTCACTTTGATTCTGTCAGTGATAGGAAGGTGGAAAAAACATGGTCTTTGTTTTAATATATTAGGCGGCCTATGTAACGTACTATAAGAAGTCCTAAGTACTATGAGTCTAACAGAAGAAAGCTCTTCTGTAAAATGGAAAGCTCTGAAAGAGGGTGACCATATTTACCCTAACATTGGAAGTGAAATCCTTTTGCAACTTTATATTACAGCCAAGTAAATACTATACAGTCATGTCAGACTCTTTGAGATCCTATGGAGTATACAGTCCATGGTATTTTCCAGGCCAGAATACTGGAGTGGGTAGCCTTTCCCTTCTCCAGGGGATCTTCCCAACCCAGGTCTCCCACATTGCAGGCAGATTCTTTACCAGCTGAGCCACAAGGGAAGCCCAAGAATACTTGAGTGGGTAGCCTATCCCTTCTCCAACAGATCCTTCTGACCCAGGAGTCGAACTGGGGTCTCCTGCATCGCAGGCAGATTCTTTACCAACTGAGCTATCAGGTAAGCCCCAAATACTATACAAGTCAATACTAAAAGATATTAACCGTGTGCCTTAATTTAAATGACATCATAGAATCCTTATTACAAAGTTTCTAAAAGTTAACACTACCACAACAAATAGATCTGAAATCTCCATAGCTTTTATGTACATAATGAATTTTGATAAAATGAAAAGTATCAGGAATTCAAATAAGGTGATCTCTATGTTCATTAATTCCAAACTGAATGAAATATTATGCTATTTAATATTTTTTTCTCTTCTTTATGCCCTTTCCTTAGTTTTCAGAGCAAACAATCCTCTCCTTTGTACCAACACATTTTGGTTAATAAACATTTTATACCTTATAGGAAAATCCAATAGCTCACTGCATTATATAGATGAATGGTAAATATAAACAATTGGATAGAGACAATTTAGCATAAAACTTTTCACATAGTGGGATGTCATCCTTTTCTTTCCCTGCTGATCTAAATTATAGATTACTCTGTAGGTTATTTTCCAAGTAAGTAAATATATTAATTTCTGAGAATAAAATAATATGAAATTTTAAAGAAAGCCTCTGGAAGCACACCTATTCTCATTTTATAAAATGTTGGGATCATCCTTAACCTCTGAAAAAAAAAAGCATTAAAATAGAATTTTGAAAATATAGTTATTAGGGAGAAAACTCTTTTTAGAATTGAAAGGTATTCACTTATTCAACGCAATGTCATATATTCAACAGCTATGTAACCCTGCAAGAAGGAAATTATAAAGGAAATATTAAGAAGACTCTTAATTAAAGCAGCATTGTCTGTGTCTCCTTCTCCTCTTGCTCAATAAGAGTATTACATCTTTATCTAAGAGATTTTGCCTTTAAGTTCTATATACCTGTCTTTCATAACATATTTTGAGATAATATCACACTGGTAATCAGTAGTAGTCCTAGGTTCTCAAACCTTGACAAGATACAGAGAGCAGCCAAGTATTGTCTTTTGTTGTCTCAGATGATAAAGAATCTCCCTGCAATGTGGGAAACCTGGGTTCAGTCCCTGGGTTGGGAAGATCCCCTGGAGAAGGGAATGGCTACTCACTCCAGTATTCTGGCCTGGAGAGTTCCACGGACAGAGGAGCCTGGTGGGCTATAGCCCGTGGGGTCACAAAGAGTCAGACATGACTGAATGACTTTCACACACATTATTAAACAGGCATCTTCACATTGATTCCCATTCAAGAAGCTATTATAAAGAAAATATGGAAGATGGGATTGATAGGAAATCGCAGCTGACAGAGAAAAGGAAGAGAGCCACACATGCTAGGGAAAATATTTATTATGGCTCCTTAGTCTTCTGTCTCAGTAAAGAGAGGGAATGCGAGCAGGAAGTCTTACCAGCCTGATCCCTATTAATTCTAGTTATTAGGGACCCATGCTTCCCTAGTGGCTTAGAGCCACTGTCCCCCCTTCAGCCTTGCCCATCTCTGTATTTTTCTTTATATCTTCTCTTCCTAAAGGACTTTCTTCCTCACTCTTTGCCAGCCAGTCACACACTTCTCAGCCTCAGAAGATGAATGTCATATCTCCTCAACAAATGTGCCCCATCACACCTCCTGGAAGTAATCTTTCCTTGCATGAACTTCCAGAGCCCTTATATCTAACCCACACATCTGTGACACATTTACTTCCCAAGGAAAAGTCCTTATTTTTCCTCCATTTACTGTTCTGTGCCTCACTTTCTTAATAACCCTATTGCCTGACCAATACTTTGTTAGGGGGGAGGGGAGGAAAATTTGAGATGGTTCCTGAGTGTTGACTGGATTGTATACATTTGATAAGGGAGATAGAAGGGAATTTCAAGTCAAGCATTAAAGCTCAACCAAGAACTTTGACCCAGAACTGGGCAGGGGTTACACAAGGTAAAATGAGTATCAAAGACTCATTGTGGGGGTAATTCATGAGAGGCACAGTCCTTGCTCTTGTTCAGGTGACTGAATATCAAACTGACATATACCATCTCACATACATTATTTACTATGTCCTCAATGGAAGCAATTTTAAAAGAAAGTATAATGATATACAATTGTATACACCATGACAAACATAAACATATGCCTACAAAATATTAAATCTGTCCAACTAGACTCATTTCCCCCAACATTACCTGTTTGCAATTGCTCATTGATCTTATCAGGTGCTAAAGCAGATTTCAAAAGTTGTGGAGAGGGGGTGGAGTATGGAAGGAAAAAAAGATTTAAGGAAACTTTATGAACTTTATTGTTTTCTGAGAATTTTAGGAAGATTCTTCTTTTTCCCTATTTCAGAAGCTTTATCGAGAATCACTGATTAGAGCAAGAGTGGAAAGTAATACTATATAGATGGGAAGAGGTCAGTTTAGTCTGGGTCCAGCCACATACACTCAGGAAATTATTTGTGTGCCCCCTGCCTTAAGTCTCAGCAGAATTTAATGTGCCTGAACAGTGAATTCAGATACACTGCTTTACAATATTTCCTCCATTTTTTCCCTGAACCATTTTCTTCTTGCCTAGTCAACTGGTATAACTATGTAAGCATTTGGCATTCTAGCTGAATGAGAATTAGATGAAATGGCAGCTCTCCCAGCCCTCTTATTTCACAACATAGAGGTAAAACTGGCAATGCAGAGAATGTCATAATTCAGATGTGTCAGTCCTGAGATGCTCAAAGTGGTTAGGAGCAGGAATACCACAGCTCATTCTGAACCACAGCTAAGAACAGGGATGCTCCATCCTGCTGTCCAGAGTGACATCTACTGGTATCACCAAGTTCAAGGCTTCACTGTGAAACATGTCTCCTCTTTCACTTGAATATAGGCAGAGAGGTGAATGTGCAAAGACATGCAGGAAATTGAAAAGCCAGTTATTTATAGAAGAAACCTTGTGGGCCCAGAGCTCTTGTAAAATCCTTTCCATCCAAAAAGAAAGTTTCAGAACAGGTGAAATGGAAAGAAATGGGGATAATATCACACTAGGTTTTCTTTTGTTTTTGGAGAGAGAACACGCTTTCCTGATCCAAATTATAGAGTTAGCAACTCTCTGATCTGACTAAAGAGAGCCAATTTTACTATTTAGAGAGAGGTGACAATGTTCAAATCTGTCAAAACTAAATGGGCCAATTCAAGCGTCCAACTACATACCAACCCATGCAGCAAGAGGCCTGCAGCTGACCGCTGAGAGATCTGTGGCTCTGTTTCAACACTGAGTCTACTTTTAAAAACAAATAAGTAAGGAATTATCCAGAGAATTGCCTTCAAATATTTCCTTATACAGTGATATGGAATGGCTATAACTCAAGCAGTAATAAAGACACCATGCATTAATTGTCTGAGGAAGAATAGAAATATAGGGTGAGACTCCTGTCTCAGTGAATGATGGTCTTCTGGGAGGTAAATGACACACACACACAAATGACCAATATTAGAGAATGAACGTTCAGTATCAAGTGAGAGGTCATTCCTCTGCTCTCCATTCTGTAGTCTGTCCTTTCTCACATCCCTTTATCCTTGACAAAAAATATCAAATATTAATGCTTATTAGTCAATAAGATTCTTACCCTTTATCTGATAAATGCCACATTTCTCTTCCTTTCACAATTCAACTTCTTCAAAGACTAATATAGCTTCTGTCTCCTCTTTATATAGCACACATCCGTCAAGTCATTGCAATATGGCTCTGGCCCCACCATCCCACTAAACTACCTACCTAATGTAGAATATGACCTCCTAACTGTCAAATCCAAAGGACATTCCTCATCTTATTTAATGTCTCTTTCTTGCTTAAATATATTTCTGTCTTTGCTTTTTAGGTCACTATTACTCCTGATATCATGTCTTCATTCCTAAAGTCTCTTTTCAGTCCCATAGAATCCACCATTAAGTATTTCTGTGAAAGACTGTGCTGGACACTGGGTACACACAGGTGAACAAGATGCATTCCCTAACACCGACTTCTCTTCCTCCAATCATCCCTTAAACACTTGTGGTCCCTGGGATTTTCCTGTCTTCAGCCTTCTTATGCAAAGAATCTCCCAAAAGGAGCATACCCAATTCACTGGACCAACTAAACATCTCTATCTGCATATCCCACAGGCATGCAAACACCTAAAATGGGATTCTTTACTTTTTCCTCTAAAACCTACTCTTATTCTCACAGTATAACATGGTCTTCAGCTCTGCTTTTGATTTGTCATATCTAACTGAATAGTACATATGATTAATTCTATCAAAAAATGTTTTGATGTTAAAATTCTACTGCCAAAAATTTAAATGCAGTAGCCTCCAATTGGTTCTCTCTCCTTCCAGGCTCTCCTTGTAATCAGCTTCAAAACTTCCATCAAAGATTTGTTTTCTGAAACACAAGTCTGATCATTGCACTTCTATCCTAAAATATTTTCCATCATTCCCCTCCCTATAGGACAGAACAAATTTAAAATTCCTTTCCAAATTGTTCTACATCCTTCATAATCTCCCCCACCATTACCCCTGTCTACTTATACAGCCTTATCCTTATTACTCCCTCAGATACTCTCTTAACTACAGACATGCCGAACTATTTCTCATTCCCCTAACATAGATAGTTATCCAAAGGTGGATGGCTCTGAACAAGGCTTTCCTGCACAGCTCCTTTCAGGGAAGTGAATCACTAAGGCTATTTGGACAATTTCAAACTTCAGTCTAAGAGACCTGGCCTTAAATAAAGTACTAGAGAGGTAGTGCACAGAGAAAAGAAGGTGAAGCACTGACCTGAAGAGGGGGAAAAAAAATACACCCTAGTTTATTTCTCCAGGAAATTTTTCCAGAGGAACTAAACTCTTGAAAAGTCAGGATTACATACAGCTGTTGTATCTGACACATTAAATCAGAATAATAAGAAATGGAGAAAGTACCACAGAAGGGGAAAAAAAAAGTCAAACAATTCTACTTGCAATTGCTATGTTGAGCTGGTCTTTGAGGTCAAACAGAGAATCTAGTCTGATACTTAAAAGGCCTCATGATAGACATCAAATCAAATTCAATAATCTACAAAAAGGTAGCCTCTTTAAGTTGCTGCTTTATTTTCAATCTCTATTTAAATAGATATAATAAATAGGTTCCTGAAGAGGTTAACAATGTGATAATGTGATATGGGCAATTTCTCTTTCATTAGCAGAAAATAAATGAAAAACAATCAGAAATTCTAAGCAAAACAAAAAGTTTTACAAGAAAGTCATAGTCCAGATGTGAAGTAAACTAATACATCACAGGATTTTGAATAATCGAAGAGATGAACAGAAGTAAACCATTTCACTTTGATTCCTAGAACATAATCCCTTGAGCAGCACAGCTTTAGTGACACAGGGTCATTCATATAACATGTTGTTGTTGTTGTTCAGTCACTCAGTCATTTCCGACTCTTTGCAACTCTGTGGATTGTAGCAAGCCAAGTTTCCCTGTCCTTCACAATCTCCCAGGGCTTGCTCAAACTCATGTCCATTGAGTCAGTGATGCCATCCAACCATCTCATCCTCAGTCATTCCCTTCTCCTCCTTCTTTCAATCTTTTCCAGCATCAGGGTCTTTTCTAATGAGTCAGCTCTTCACATCAGGTGGCCAAAGTATTGGAGCTTCAGCTTTAGCATCAGTCCTTCCAGTGAATATTAGGGTTGATTTCTTTTAGAATTGACTGGTTTCATCTCCTTTTAGTCCAAGGGACTTTCAAGAGTCTTCTCCAGCATCACACTTCAAAAGCATCATTTCTTTGGCAGTCAGCCTTCTTTATGGTTCAACTCTCACATCCATACATGACTACTGGAAAAACCATACCTTTGACTTGTATGGACCTTTGTTGGCAAAGTAATGTCTCTGCTTTCTAATATGCTGTCTAAGTTTGTCATAGCTTTTCTTCCAAGGAATATGGGGCTCCTCCTAAAATGATATTACTAAGCACTTACTATGTGCCAGGCATTATTCTGGGAACTTGATAAGTACTCTCTTACATAATGTTCACAGCAACACTATCAAGTAGGTACTATTTTATGATCATCTTACATAAGAGGAGATGAAGGCACAGAGAAGTTAAGAAATATAGCCACAACTGAACGGACAGTGGCAGAACTAGACTTTGACGCCATAGGGTAGAGTTCTGCAGCCTGTGATTTACCAGCTACATTGGTTCATTGGGTCTTCAATTTTTATCATTAACTTTGAAACGAAGCATAGGAAGCATAATTATAGTTACAGGTCAAAGGATCAGTGTTACACACCTTGTTGATGTAAGACTGAAGGAAAATGAGGTATGTTCTTTCTTCATCTTACATAGATAAGAGCTATGGTATATTTTCCAAAGTCGATTCATTATAGAATGTACTTTTCAGAATATAAGTCATAGATATAAGTAAACCCACCAAAAGGCAAAACACAGTAATAATATAACTTTTAAACTGAGGAAGTATAGGGAAGAGAAAGAAAGGTAGGAATTTAGTCCTGGTTTCTCAACTTCTATATCAAGGAGTAATAGTTATTGGGATAAAATTAAGAAACAGGCACTTAAGTTTATTAATTAGAAAACCTGAAGCTGAAATAGCTGATAGCAGTAATCTTTGGAGAGTAGAACTTTGAAAGAGAAAAGAAAGATAAAGAAATTTTTAATTTTTTATTATGCTCTGATTATTTTCTTTATTATTTACATTTTTCTAAAATTTAAAATAATTTGAATGACTTTGAAATAATAATCTATTAAACAATAAAGCAAGTTATAAAATGGTATCCATGTTTGTATATTTATGTATGTATACTACTGCTAAGTCACTTCAGTCATGTTCGACTCTGTGCGACCCCACAGACGGCAGCCCACGAGGCTCCCCCGTCCCTGGGATTCTCTAGGCAAGAACACTCCAGTGGGTTGCCATTTCCTTCTCCAATGCATGAAAGTGAAAGTGAAGTCGCTCAGTCGTATCCGACTCTTAGCGACCCCATGGACTGCAGCCTACCAGGCTCCTCCATCCATGGGATTTTCCAGGCAAGAATACTAGAGTGGGCAGCCATTTCCTTCTCCTTATGTATGTATATGTCTGTATATATATGCGTATGTGTGATTCCATACACATAAACAGACAGACACACACATTAGAAGATAGATACATACAAATACATTGAAAGATAGATGTTAATATTCACTATAGTTATTTCTAAGAATAATTTTAATTTTCTTTAGGCTCTTTTTCATTTTCATTTTTCTTACAATAAATATGTATGTTATCTTGTCATTAAAAATATTTTTAAAAACATGGTTGTGTTTATACAGTATTTGAGAGCTGGGTGGAAATGAAAAGAGATTATTTACCTGATTAAATGTTATTTCTTCTGTTAAGAAATTAAAAAATCATTTTAAGAAATAGTCTTAACCTTCTGGAACCTCTAATTCTTCAGAAAGCTAGACATATATTTGATGAGTTCAAAGTGCCAAGAATTATTCAAGTTAAAAGAAAGTTATGTTTTTCTGAGAGTTCTATTGCTATGTAATATTTAAATATCACTTCAACCCTACACATTTCAGATCTTAAGGAAAAATCAACTTTTAACATTTAATCCTCTTATTAAAATATAAAGTTCATCTCTCTTAAATGTAGATTTTCAACACTACAAAGTCCTTTCCAAGATAGTCCTGCTTAGGATCACATGACCCAAGTGTGCTGTGTGACAATTACCCATTGTAAATATGATCAACTAATTACACAACAGACACATAGGAGGGGGGGCAGTCCTAAGATGGCGGAGGAATAGGACGGGGAGACCACTTTCTCCCCAACAAATTCATCAAAAGAACATCTAAATGCTGAGTAAATTCCACAAAACAATTTCTGAATGCTGGCAGAGGACATCAGGCACTGAGAAAAGCAGCCCATTGTCTTCAAAAGGAGGTAGGAAAAAATATAAAAGATGAAAAGACAAAAGAGATAGGGATGGAGTTCCGTCCCGGGAAGGGAGTCTTAAAAAAGAGAGAAGTTTCCAAACACCAGGAAACACTCTCACTGCTGAGTCTGTGGCAAGCCTTGGAAACACAGAGGGCAACATAACCAGGAGAAAAAATACATAAATAATTAAAACCCACAGATTACATGCCCAACAGTAACTCCCCCAGCAGAGAAGCAGTGCAGACGCCTGCATCCGCCACTAGCGAGCAGGGGCTGGGCAGGGAGGCACAGGCTGCATTGCTTAGAGTAAGGACCAGCCTTGAATGCTCTGAGGGCAATCTGAGGGAACTAACTTGGGATAGCAAACCAGACTGTGGGATAGCTACCACGCAAAAACACCTAACCTAAGACACCACCAGACCTGCTCACAGAACAAAGAACTGACTAGAGCTATGAGAAAAGCCCTAACTTATGACACTGTCAGGCCTACTTCCAGAACAAAGGACTGAGCAGAACTAGCTGGCTGCAGTCTGGTCCATCCCCTTCCAGTGACAGGCAGGTGAGGGCAACCAGAGCCGGAAGGGGGCAATAGAGCGTCCCCAAGGAGGCATTATTTACCAAATTGAAAGCAGGCTTCACTGCTAACCAAGACTTCTTGGGATTCTGGATGGTCAACATCCACCTGAGAAGGTGCGCCAGTTGTACACCCAGAAAACCAGGCGGCAGAGGAGGAGGCGATAAGTCGCAGTGACCACACTCACCAAACACCTGGTCACCTGAGCTGCTCGGACCTGGGAAGGGCACAAAATGCAGGCCCAACCGAGTCTGTGTGCCTCTTAGGGGTACCGGAGTGCCCAAACCTGAGAGGCTTAGACCTGGGAAGTGCATACAACCCAGGGCCGGCCTCAGACAGTTCCCAGCAGAGCAAACTAGAGCCTAAGCAGTGTAGACAAGAAAAGCACAAATGCCGTGAACAGGGGCAAACCCAGTGTGGCCGAGACACTGCGAGCACACGCCAATGTTATTTGTTTGCAGAGTCCCTCCCTCCCCACAGCACGACTGAACAAGTGAGCCTAAAAAAGTGTCCACCACCGCCCCCTTGTGTCAGGGCAGAAATTAGACACTGAAGAGACCAGCAAACAGAAGAAGCTAAACCAGAGGGAACCTCCTTGGAAGTGACAGGTGAAATAGATTAAAACCCTATAGTTAGTACCAACTACATAGGAAGGGGCCAAAGATCTTGAGAAATATAAGCCAGATTAGGAACTATCTGAAAATGAACTAACCCCACACTGCCCACAACAACACCAGAAAAAGTCCTAGATATATTTTTACTATTTTTACTATCATTCTCTAATTTCTTTAATTTTTTAAAATTTTAAGTCCTCTATTACTCCTTTAATTTTCATTTTTATAACCTACTATTACTTTGCCAAAAAAAAGAGAGATCCTATTTTTTAAAGCAAACTTCATATATATATATATTTTATAATTTTTGTGACTTTTTTTTCTTTAATATTGTATTTTTGAAAATCCAACCTCTACTCTAGATTGTTAATTTTGCTTTTTGGTATTTGTTATCAATTTTGTACCTTTGAGAATCCAATCTTCAGTACCCATTTCTACTTGGGAGAGAGATTACTGGCTTGACTGCTTTTTCCCCCTTTGGACTCTCCTTTTTCTCCACCAGGTCATCTCTATCTCCTCCCTCCCCCTTCTCTTCTCTACCCAATTCTGTGAATCTCTTTGTGTGTTCCAGGCTGTGGAGAACACTTAGGGAACTGATTACTGGCTGGATCTTTCTCTCTCCTTTTGATTCCCCCCTTTATCCTCCTGGCCACCTCTGTCTCCTTCCCCTCTCTTCTCTTCTCTGTGTAACTCTGTGAACATCTCTGAGTGGTCCAGACTGTGGAGCACACATAAGAAGTGATTACTGGCTAGCTTCCTCTCTCCTCTTTTGATTCCACCTCATCTCATCCTGGTCACCTCTATCTCCCTCCTCCCTCTTCTCTTCTCCATGTAACTCTGTGAACCTCTCTGGGTGTCCCTCACTGTGGAGAAACTTTTCATCTTTAACCTAGATGTTTTATCAACAGTGGACGATAAAAGTCCATAGAAGATGGAAAAGTCTTGAGACTACTGTAAAAATAAGACTGAAACCCAGAAGCAGGAGACTTAACTCAAAACCCTGAGAACACCAGAGAACTCCTGACTCCAGGGAACATTAATTGACAAGAGCTCATCAAATGCCTCCATACCTACACTGAAACCAAGCACCATCCAAGGGCCAAAAAATTCCAGAGCAAGACATACCATGCAAAGTCTCCAGTAACACAGGAACATAGCCCTGAGCTTCAATATACAGGCTGCCCAAAGTCACTCCAAACTCATTGACATCTCATAACCCATTACTGGACACTTCATTGCACTCAAGAGAGAAGAAATACAGCTCCCCCCACCAGAACACTGACACAAGCTTCCCTAACTAGTAAACCTTGATAGCCACCTGTACAACCCCACCCACAGTGAGGAAACTCTACAATAAAGAGAACTCCACAAACTGCCAGAATACAGAAAGGTCACCCCAAACACAGCAATATAAACAAGATGAAGAAACAGAGGAATGCCCAGCAGATAAAGGAACAGGATAAATGCCCGCCAAACCAAACAAAAGAGGAAGAGATAGGGAATCTACCTGATAAAGAATTCCGAATAATGATAGTGAAAATGATCCAAAATCTTGAAAACAAAATGGAATCACAGATAAATAGCCTGGAGACAAGGATTGAGAAGATGCAAGAAAGGTTTTACAAGGACCTAGAAGAAGTAAAAAAGAGTCAATATATAATGAATAATGCAATAAATGATATCAAAACACTCTGGAGGAAACAAACAGTAGAATAATGGAGGCAGAAGATAGGATTAGTGAGGTAGAAGATAGAATGGTAGAAATAAATGAATCAGAGAGGACAAAAAGAAAAATGAATTAAAAGAAATTAAGGCAGTCTCAGAGACCTCTGGGACAATGTTAAACATCCCAGCATTCGAATCATAGGAGTCCCAGAATAAGAAAACAAAAAGAAAGACCATGAGAAAATATTTGAGGAGATAATAGCTGAAAACTTCCCTAAAATGGGGAAGGAAATAATCACCCGAGTCCAAGAAACCCAGAGAGTCCCAAACAGGATAAACCCAAGGCAAAACACCCCAAGACACATATTAATCAAAGTAATGAATTTCAAATACAAAGGATAAATATTAAAAGCAGCAAGGGAAAAACAACAAATAACATATAAGGGGATTCCCATAAGGATAACAGCTGATCTTTCAATAGAAACTCTTCAGGCCAGGAGGGAATGGCAGGACATACTTAAAGTGATGAAAGACAATAACAGCCCAGATTACTGTACCCAGCAAGGATCTCATTCAAATATGAAGGAGAAATCAAAAGCTTTACAGACAAGCAAAAGCTGAGAGAATTCAACACCACCAAAGCAGCTCGCCAACAAATGCTAAAGGATCTTCTCTAGACAGGACACACAAAAAGGGTGTATAAACTCGAACCCAAAACAATAAAGTAAATGGCAACGGGATCATACTTATCAATAATTACCTTAAACATAAATGGGTTGAATGCCCCAACCAAAAGACAAAGACTGGCTGAATGGATACAAAAACAACACCCCTATATATGTTGTCTACAAGAGACCCACCTCAAAACAGGGGACACATACAGACTGTAAGTGAAGGGCTGGAAAAAGATTTTCCATGCAAATAGAGACCAAAAGAAAGCAGGAGTAGCAATACTCATATCAGATAAAATGACTTTAAAACAAAGGCTGTGAAAAGAGACAAAGACACTACCTAATGATCAAAGGATCAATCCAAGAAGAAGATATAACAATTATAAATATATATGCACCCAACATAGGAGCACCACAATATGTAAGACAAATACTAACAAGTATGAAAGGAGAAATTAACAATAACACAATAATAGTGGGAGACTTTAATACCCCACTCACACCTATGGATAGATCCACTAAACAGAAAATTAACACAAACTTTAAATGATGCAATAGACCAGTTAGACCTAATTGATATCTATGGGATATTGTTTCACCACAAAATAATGAATTTCACATT
>NW_011494738.1:3223492-3229107 GCF_000754665.1 Bison bison bison | reverse complement strand
ATGGAAGCTGAACAACACGCTGATGAATAACCAACAAATTACAGAAGAAATCAAAAAAGAAACCAAAATATGCATAGAAATGAATGAAAATGAAAACACAACAACCCAAAACCTGTGGGACACTGTAAAAGCAGTGCTAAGGGGAAGGTTCATAGCAATACAGGTATACCTCAAGAAACAAGCAAAAAGTCAAATAAAAACCTAACTCTATACCTAAAGCAACTAGAAAAGGAAGAAATGAAGAACCCCAGGGTTAGTAGAAGGAAAGAAATCTTAAAAATTAGGGCAGAAGTAAATGAAAAAGAAACAAAACAGACCATAGCAAAAATCAACAAAGCCAAAAGCTGGTTCCTTTAGAGGATAAATAAAATTGACAAACCATTAGCCAGACTCATCAAGAAACAAAGGGAGAAAAATCAAATCAATAAAATTACAAATGAAAATGGAGAGATCACAACAGACAACACAGAAATACAAAGGATCATAAGAGACTACTTACTATCAGCAATTATACGCCAATAAAATGGACAACATGGAAGAAATGGACAAATTCTTAGAAAAGTACAACTTTCCAAAACTGAACCAGGAAGAAACAGAAAATCTTAACAGATCCATCAAAAGCACGGAAATTGACACTGTAATCAGAAATTTTCCAGCAAACAAAAGCCCAGGTCTAGACAGCTTCACAGTTGAATTCTACCAAAAATTTAGAGAAGAGATAACACCTATCCAATCTGATTTCGGTGCTGACCATCTGGTGATGTCCATGTGTAGAGTCTTCTCTTGTGTTTTTGGAAGAGGGTGTGTGCTATGACTAGAGCGTTCTCTTGGAAAACTCTATTAGCCTTTGCCCTGCTTCATTCCATATACCAAGGCCAAATTTGCCTATTACTCCAGGTGTTTCTTGACTTCCTACTTTTGCATTCCAGTCCCCTATAATGAAAAGGACATCTTCTTTGGATGTTAGTTCTAAAAGGTCTTGTAGGTCTTCAGAGAACCCTTCAACTTCAGCTTCTTCAGCATTACTGGTTGGGGCATAGACTTGGATTACTGTGGTATTGAATGGTTTGCCTTAGAAACAAATAGAGGTCAATCTGTCGTTTTTGAGATTGCACCCAAGTACTGCATTTCAGACTCTTTTGTTGACCATGATGGCTACTCCATTTCTTCTAAGAGATTCCTGCCCACAGTAGTAAATACAATGGTCATCTGAGTTAATTTCACCCATTCCAGACCATTTTAGTTCACTGATTCCTAGAATGTCGACATTCACTCTTGCCATCTCCTGTTTGACCACCTCCAATTTGCCTTGATTCATGGACCTGACATTCCAGGTTCCTATGAAATATTGCTCTTTACAGCATCGGACCTTGCTTCTATCACCAGTCATATCCACAACTGGGTATTATTTTTGCTTTGGCTCCACCCCTTCATTCTTTCTGGAGTTATTTCTCCACTGATCTCCAGAAGCATACTGGGAACATACTGACCTGGGGAGTTCATCTTTTAGTATCCTATCATTTTTCCCTTTCATACTGCTCATGGGGTTCTCAAGGCAAGAATACTGAAGGGGTTTGCCATTCCCTTCTCCAGTGGACCACATTCTGTCAGACCCTACACATGGACATAACCAGATGGTCAACACCAAAATCATTTTGATTATATTCTTTGCAGCCAAAGACAGAGAAGCTCTATACAGTTAGCAAAAACAAGACCGGGAGCTGACTGTGGCTCAGATCATGAACTCCTTATTGCCAAATTAACACTTAAATTGAATAAAGTAGGGAAAACCACTAGACCATTCAGGTATGACCTAAATCATATCCCTTATGATTATACAGTGGAAGTGAGAAATAGATTTAAGGGACTAGATCTGATGCATAGAGTGCCTGATGAACTATGGATGGAGGTTCATGACATTGTACAGGAGACAGGGATCAAGACCACCCCCATGGGAAAGAAATGCAAAAAAGCCAACTGGCTGTCTGGGGAGGCCTTACAAATAGCTGTGAAGAGAAGAGAAGCTAAAAGCAAAGGAGAAAAGATATAAGCATCTGAATGCAGAGTTCCAAAGAATAGCAAGCAGAGATAAGAAAGCCTTCCTCAGTGATCAATGCAAAGAAATAGAGGAAAACAACAGAATGGGAAAGACTGGAGATCTCTTCAAGAAAATTAGAGATACTAGGGGAACATTTCATGCAAAGATGGGCTCGATAAAGGACAGAAATGGTATGGACCTAACAGAAGCAGAAGATATTAAGAAGAGGTGGCAAGAATACACAGAAAAACTGTACAAAAAAAATCTTCACGACCCAGATAATCACAATAGTGTCATCACTCACCTAGAGCCAGACATCCTGGAATGTGAAGTCAGGTGGGCCTTAGAAAGCTCACTACGAACAAAGCTAGTGGAGGTGATGGAATTCCAGTTGAGCTCTCAAATCCTGAAAGTTGATGCTGTGAAAGTGCTGCACTCAATATGCCAGCAAATTTGAAAAACTCAGCAGTGGCCACAGGACTGGAAAAGGTCAATCTTCATTCCAATCACAAAGAAAGGTAATGCCAAAGAATGCTCAAACTACCGCACAATTGCACTCATCTCACACGCTAGAAAAGTAATGCTCAAAATTCTCCATGCCAGGCTTCAGCAATACGTGAACCGTGAACTTCCAGATGTTCAAGCTGGTTTTAGAAAAGGGAGAGGAACCAGAGATCAAATGCCAACATCCACTGGATCATGGAAAAAGCAAGAGAGTTCCAGAAAAACATCTACTTCTGCTTTATTGACTATGCCAAAGCCTTTGACTGTGTGGATCACAATAAACTGTGGAAAATTCTGAAAGAGATGGGAATATCAGACCACCTGAATTGCCTCTTGAGAAACCTGTATGCAGGTCAGGAAGCAACAGTTAGAACTGGACATGGCACAACAGACTGGTTCGAAGTAGGGAAAGGAATACATCAAGGCTGTATATTGTCACCCTGCTTATTTAACTTATAATGCAGAGTACATCATGAGAAATGCTATGCTGGAAGAAACACAAACTGGAATCAAGATTGCCAGGAGAAATATCAATAACCTCAGATATGCAGATGATACCACCCTTATGGCAGAAAGTGAAGAGAAACTAAAAAACCTCGTGATGAAAGTGAAAGAGGAGAGTGAAAAAGTTGGCTTAAAGCTCAGTATTCAGAAAACGAAGATCATGGTATCTGGTCCCATCACTTCATGAGAAATAGATGGAGAAACAGTGGAAACAGTGTCAGACTTTATTTTTGGGTGCTCTAAAATCACTGCAGGTGGTGGTTGCACCCATGAAATTAAAAGATGCTACTCCTTGGAAGGAAAGTTATGACCAACCTAGATAGCATATTGAAAAGCAGAGACATTACTTTGCCAACAAAGGTCCATCTAGTCAAGGCTATGGTTTTTCCAGTGGTCATGTATGGATGTTAAAGTTGGACTGTGAAGAAAGCTGAGCACTGAAGAATTGATGCTTTTGAACTGTGGTGTTGGAGAAGACTCTTGAGAGTCTCTTGGACTGCAAGGAGATCCAACCAGTCCATTCTGAAGGAGATCAGCCCTGGTATTCCTTGGAAGGAATGATGTTAAAGCTGAAACTCCAGTACTTTGGCCACCTCATGCGAAGAGTTGACTCATTGGAGAAGACTCTGATGCTGGGAGGGATTGGGGGCAGGAGGAGAAGGGGACGACAGAGGATGAGATGGCTGGATGGCATCCCCGTCAATGGATGTGAGTTTGAGTGAACTCCGGGAGTTGGTGATGGACAGGGAGGCCTGGCATGCTGCAATTCATGGGTTCGCGAAGAGTCAGACACGACTGAGCGAGTGAAATGAACTGAACCAAACACCTATCCTATTCAAAGTCTTCCAGAAAATTGCAGAGGAAGGTAAACTTCCAAACTCATTCTCTGAGGCCACCATCACTCTAATAACAAAACCTGACAAAGATGCCACCAAAAAAGAAAACTACAGGCCAATATCACTGATGAACATAGATGCAAAAATCTTTAACAAAATTCTAACAATCAAAATCCAACAACTGCCGGGGTCCAGCCCGGGTGGAGTCAGAGGATTCGAAGGGGAGATGGCTTCAGCGATCAGGATATGATAGAATTAAAGATATAAACAGTGGTTAAATAAGGATAGCTCAGTGAGATAATTCAGTGGAGAAAAGAGGCTGAATAACTTCGTTTACGTGGAAAGCTAACAAAATTCCAAGATAAGGAATTTGCGTCACCTACGTAGGCCACAGGAGTCCTCCCATTCTCCCGTTGGAAAGGAGACACTAAGGCCCCCCCTGTCGAATCTTAGAAGCCCAGGCATAATTAGTAGGCTTGACGAGCCTCCATGCTCCAGATATGAATTCAGCCAGAAGGTGAGAGAAAGAACGACATGGGGAGACCAAGTTTCGGTGAACAAGGCCCGCACTTCATTTTCCAAAGTAGTTTCTATACCTTAAGTTGTGCATAGAGGATAATGGGGGATAGGGTAGAGTCAGAAGTAAGCCAGGCTTTCTTCCTGAAATCTTATTATATACAAAAGTTTAGGTGATTTACATCATCTTCTGGCCAGGAGGCCTATTAACATTTTATGATCCTTTCTTCAGAAAACTTATTTTTCTCTAAAGGTGATTATTCTAAAGTTAGGCGCCACCCTCCAAAAGCATTAGATAAAGTTGCATTCCTATAGGGCAAAGGTGTGGTGGGCTATAACAAGAAAAGAATTAACTCAAGGGTCCAAGGTTACAAACATTAAAGCTACTACTTACATTCCTATACACCAGTTATATTGATCAATACACTCCCAGGGACACAGTAGGTAAGGGATATGGAAACTTAGCAGCAAACATTAGCCCAACAAGTGAAAAACCCTTCACCAATACAATTTCTAACCAATCTTTTAACTGCTCAAAGGAATCTGTATTTAGACAGTTTAGAACATCTCATGCTTCTCACAGTTGGGAAGCTCTGAACAATCACATGTGGCCAGAAGAACCTATTCAGGCAGGCTAGAGGACTTCCAAAGGAGTTTGTAGGTTGAAACACTCTTGTCATGCCCAGGAACTTTATTAACTGGAGCTGTAAGTTAACTCTTTTTTCAGAGAGAGGTGGTGGGGGACAGCCCCCCATAAAGTAAGAGGTGTAGGTGAGAGCACAAAGCAGTAAAGTAGGCAGACTCTGGTTTTGGGGGTAGATGCTCCAGAATTTCCAGGGGGACTTCTGAGGCTCGATCCTGCCTTTGCATATGCTGAGCCTCCTTCCTCATGATCTTTGCCACGGGCGCAGTTCCTCACACTGGCACCCGGCTAACAACAAATTAAAAAGATCATACACCATGACCAAGTGGGCTTTATCCCAGGAATGCAAGGATTCTTCAATATCTGCAAATCAATCAATGTAATACAACTCATCAACAAATTGAAAGAAAAAAAAAAAACAACATATGATTATCTCAATAGATGCAGAGAAAGCCTTTGACAAAATTCAACAACCATTTATGATAAAAACTCTCCAGAAAGCAGGAATAGAAGGAACATACCTCAACATAATAAAAGCTATATATGACAAACCCACAACAAACATTATCCTCAA
>NW_011494738.1:3180409-3223392 GCF_000754665.1 Bison bison bison | reverse complement strand
TCAATAGTGAAAAACTGAAAGCATTTCCCCTAAAGTCAGGAACAAGACAAGGGTGCCCACTTTCACCACTACTATTCAACATAGTTTTGGAAGTTTTGGCCACAGCAATCAGAGCAGAAAAAGAAATAAAAGGAATCCAAATTGGAAAAGAAGTAAAACTCTCACTGTTTGCAGATGACATGATCCTCTACATAGAAAACCCTAAAGACTTCACCATAAAATTACTAGAGCTAATCAATGAATATAGTAAAGTTGCAGGATATAAAATCAACACACAGAAATCCCTTGCATTCCTATACACTAATAATGAGAATATAGAAAGAGAAATTAAGGAAGCAATTTCATTCACCATTGCAATGAAAAGAATAAAATACTTAGGTATATATCTACCTAGAGAAACTAAAGACCTATATATAGAAAACTATAAAACACTAGTGAAAGAAATCAAAGAAGACACTAACAGATGGAGAAATATACCGTGTTCATGGATCAGAAGAATCAATATAGTGAAAATGAGTATACTACCCAAAACAATCTATAGATTCAATGCAATCCCTAGCAAGCTACCAATAGTATTTTTCACAGAGCTGGAACAAATAATTTCACAATTTGTATGGAAATACAAAAAACCTCGAATAGCCGAAGCAATCTTGAGAAAGAAGAATGGAACTGGAGGAATCAACCTGCCTGACTTCAGGCTCTACTACAAAGCTACAGTCATCAAGACAGTATGGTACTGGCACAAAGACAGAAATATAGATCAATGGAACAAAATAGAAAGTCCAGAGATAAATCCACGCACCTATGGACACCTTATCTTTGACAAAGGAGGCGAGAATATACAATGGAGAAAAGACAATCTCTTTAACAAGTGGTGCTGGGAAAACTGGCCAATCACCTGTAAAAGAATGAAACTAGAACACTTTCTAACACCATACACAAAAATAAACTCAAAATGGATTAAAGATCTAAACGTAAGACCAGAAACTATACAACTCCTAGAGGAGAACATAGGCAAAACACTCTCTGACATAAATCACAGAGGATCCTATATGACCCACCTCCCAGAATATTGGAAATAAAAGCAAAAATAAACAAATGGGACCTAATTAAACTTAAAAGCTTCTGCACAACAAAGGAAACTATAAGCAAGGTGAAAAGACAACATTCAGAATGGGAGAAAATAATAGCAAATGAAGCAACTGACAAAGAATTAATCTCAAAAATATATAAGCAACCCCTGCAGCTCAATTCCAGGAAAATAAACGACCCAATAAAAAAATGGACCAAAGGACTAAACAGACATTTCTCCAAAGAAGACATACAGATGGCTAACAAACACATGAAAAGATGCTCAACATCACTCTTTATTGAGAAATGCAAATTAAAATCACAATGAAGTACCATTTCACGCCAGTCAGAATGGCTGCAATCCAAAAGTCTACAAGCAATAAATGCTGGAGAGGGTGTGGAGAAAAGGGAATCCTCTTACACTGTTGGTGGGAATGCAAACTAGTACAGCCACCATGGAGAACAGTGTGGAGATTCCTTAAAAAACTGGAAATAGAACTGCCATACGACCCAGCAATCCCACTGCTGGGCATACACACCGAGGAAACCAGAATTGAAAGAGATACGTGTACCCCAATGTTCATTGCAGCACTGTTTATAATAGCCAGGACATGGAAGCATCCTAGATATCCATCAGCAGACGAATGGATAGGAAAGCTGTGGTGCATATACACAATGGATTATTGCTCAGCCATTGAGAAGAGTGCATTTGAATTGGTTCTAATGAGGTGGATGAAACTGGAGCCTGTTATACAGAGTGAAGTAAGCCAGAAAGAAAAACACCAATATAGTATACTAGCGCATATATACGGAATTTGGAAAGACGGTAATGATGACCCTATATGCAAGACAGTAGAAGAGATATAGATGTATAGGGCAGTCTTTTGGACTCTGTGGGAGAGGGAGAGGGTGGGATGATTTGGGAGAATGGCATTGAAACATGTATAATATCATATGTGGAATGGGTCGCCAGTCCAGGTTCAATGCATGATGCAGGATGCTCAGGGCTGGTGCACTGGGATGACCCAGAGGGATGGTGTGGGGAGGAGGGTTCAGGATGGAAACACGTGTACACCTGTGGAGGATTCATGTTGATGTATCGCAAAACCAATACAATATTGTAAAGTAATTAGCCTCCAATTAAAATAAATAAATTTATATTTAAAAAAGACACATAAGAATAGCCATGTTAAGTGACACAGTGTAGGATTTCCAGGAAGATACAATGGATTTTATAATAGCTGAAGAGCTCAATCATTCCATGTAATAATTTCCTCTAACACAGATAAAGTGCGGTTATTATCATATTATAAATAAATCCACTGAGAACCAGTGAGGGTTAGTGACTTCCTTCAGGTTATGCAGCTGATGTGTGAGAGGAAAGAATGTCAACTCATGCCACCTGCCTGCTTTCCCCTGAAAGAGCTTCTCCTGCCATAACACATTGCCTAATTAGGTAATGGTGAAAGACACATGACAGAGTCATGAATTTGGAGAACCTCTCCTTGTTGACTTGTCTGGGAGGGTATTAACGACACAGTCCACACATAGTTCATCCCTCACCTGGATTTACAACACACTTTCTCTCTGAGACTCCAGAGTCCCCAGTTCTGGTTGCAACCTCTCCTAATGTTTTGTCCCCCAAATGGAATTCATACTTGGGGTCACTCCTCATTTTTGTTCAAGACCTTTGACAGTGTCCTCAACTCTGCTTCAAAGCTTTTCACCTGGAAAGCTTGAACTCCCCATCCCCTCTCAGAATGCCTTCTTGTTCATGTTGGTTCATATTACCATTGTGAATATATTCTTTCATTTCCTCAGTTGTAAAGCCTTATCATTCCCATTGTTTATGAATCTCAAGAGATTCTGACTTCTTGCAGAAATCCAAAGGAGACAGCTAGTCACCTTTCTTTACTCATTTTCAACACTTTTCTTTTTTCCTTTATCCTTGGATCTCACATGAATACTTAAAAAATCAGTTCCCGTCAAAGCCATTTTCCTGTCAGGAACATAAACTTGCATCCGATGGGACAAGTACAGGGAGATCTATATGCAAAAGTACCATTTGCATTTTTGTCTCATTTAAGATTTTATAATAAATATCTTTTATTATGTATCAGACCCTGAGCTAAAAGTTGGGGATTTGAGAATGTATAAGAGACCTTATTATTCCTTAACCTTAAACATCTGACAGTCTTGGGTGGGAGCAATGGGAGTGCTAAGCTGTTAGGTTCATGTACAATGAATCCTTTAACCATGAAGGGAGTCAATACACAATAGATGTGAAAAATGCTATGGCAACAGAGCAGAAAGTGTGTTAATTCCTTATGACATGAGAGCCAGGTTTTGAAGGATTAGTCTAAAATCACCAAGATGGACAGCAAGGACCCTCTAAAGAGAACGAACATTTTAAGTATGGGGTAAGAGAAGCTGACTGATAGGCAGTATTATTGTTATTAACATTATTACCTACTTCGGTCTGCAAGGACAGGACAAGAACAGTACTCAAAGGTAGAAAAGAAATGCCACTGTCTGCTCTGAGCCCCAGCCTGCAATTAAACCTGAGTATACTTGGCTCCCTACATGAACTGTCACCCTTGGATACAGCAACACTGCCCAGCTTCCATGGCATCTTTTCTGGGCACAAAATTTCATTTTAAAAGACACTGGGAAGCCAATCATGGAGCAGCAAAAACAAAAGCTGTCTGCATTCCCCTGCTGCAAGAACTCTCCTTTAGAGGAAATGTTGAAGCAAAGAAAACAAATAAAAGTTGTTCTGAAAGGAGAGGCAATTAAATTTTTGCCAAACATGACAGGAAACTGAGAACTAAAGCAGACAGAGTAATGTCTATCTTTGGCACACCAGACAGGGAGGAGAAGAGCAGGTCTTTGATGGCAGACTTTATTTTAAAAGTACTAACTGACATTTTGAAAGGACATAAAAACACAGAGAGGAGAGAGCCCTTCAGCCTCTGCTGTCTGGGCGGCTGAAGCTCCAAACTGCCCCCAGAGTTTTCATTTTCCTAGTCTAAGGTTAACGGCAAGATAAGGTGTAGGAAAGAAAAGGAAAAAAAAAAAAAAAGAATAAAACAAATCCCTATCTTAAAGCAGGCATACAAATCCACATGATGCATTTAAGTTGAAAATATAAAGAGAAAGACATTTCCTGGCTCCTGAAGGAGGCTGGCAGAAGATAACCAAAGTAACAGAAGGCAGAGTTCTGTCCATCATCTGAACAGTCAGTGAAGTGCATACATGCTCTAAAGGGAACCCTGTTCCAAGAGAACAGGCACAAAAGCTCATGTTTAAGGCACCAGTTACTCAAGACTTCAAGAAGGTCTTGGCTTTCTCATAGGCACACTTACAGCTGAACAGCTGCCTGTGGTCAGGAGCCCAGCACACCGAGGCCTCCAAATCTTCAGAGCATTTCTCTTGTCTTTTTCCTTCCCTGACCCCTATGCTCCTGCTGTTCACAGAAGGCACAACTTATATGTTTCTTGTCTCTTGATCCTCCTAAAATATTTTGCCCCATCAAAGAAGTTTCGATTTAAGTGTTTCTTTTTTTATTTTTTTTTTTTACTGTCATTGAGCTGTGAACTTCTCACGATCCAAATTTCTCCCTCTCTCCCAGAGTCATGTAGACATTGCACTTTACCTTTGAAATGAACATGGTTATGATTCCCTCCCTCCATTATCACTCAGGTAAAGGGGATTCATATCATTCTGACAGGAGGCATGAAGGATAGAAACTGGAAAAACCAGGTAGCCAATGAGAATATGTCTCAAAGGATGGTCTATTTCCAGTCTTGCACTGAGCAACACTTATTTCAGTTCAATGTGAATAAATACAGAAGAGGAAGAAGAGATGTATACAAGTAAATAATTCAGTACCCACTCCATCCTTTTTGGCTTTCTCACATGAAGATTCCACACAAATTCTCAGCAGCCCAGTATCTCCAATGTAACCTCTGACCAAGTTACTGTGTGCTGCAATCAATGCCATCATTCAGTCATTGTTTATCAAGTTCCCACTCTGGGCAAGATACTAAGTTAGAGGATATAGGAAAGAAGAAAAGCGATGCCAGTCTGCAATGACATCATAGCCCTAGCAAAAAACTTACCGGGAGCCTGAGGCCAGGGTGAGCAGGAGTCTGGAGAGGGAGTTTCATTAGGGAAAACATCTGACAGGGCAAGTCAATCCAGGCAGATCCAAGGTCTCAAGAGTTCAATCAGGGAATCAGAAACAACAGTCCTGGCAAAAAAGAGGACAGTGACATGAGTGCAAATCCTAGGACAAAGTTTATTTCCTACCTAATCCATTTTAGATTTCTTGTCTATAAAGACCCAGGACCTGGGGAAATAAATGTATCCAGAAAGTGTTTCAAGGCCCCCATGGAAAGCCTGATGTTGTGTGAGCACAAAAACAGATTATTAAATTGCTTCATAACCTCCATAAAATAACACGCTTTGTTATTATAATGGCTAAAACAAAAGCAGAGTTGCCTGTACATTGAAATAGCTCATTTTGCCACCACCACCGCCCCCCCCCCACACACACACACAAGATTTCAAAAGGACAATTACAAAGGTAAGAATAAGAAAGGAAAAGGAGAAAATTAAGTTCCTTGTTTCTTAAGTGACCAATATACACATAGAAGTTCAAAGAAAACAAAATTTCAGCATAAATTACAAAAAGTGCTCTCGATTGTTTTCAGAAATGCCATTTAACCATGAAAAAAATCTCTCTAATTTCCTGAGATGATTAAAGGGAAGGCTAGTTTCTTAATTGCCTAGTTGTGAAACACATTAGAGCATGGATGGAGTTTCAAGATTGAGATTCTGGTCAAATATTGTCCTCTGTATTTCTACTTTGTTTCAAAAAAGGAAAATGACTCAGGAAAATACAGAGCTCATTTTTATGAAGAAGAGTCAAAAAGAAATTACAGCTAGGAGACACAATTAATCAGAAAAGATAACAGATAAGGAGTCATAGTTAGGAACTAAAATACCTCAAGATTCTTCTCAGAACTAAATGGAAATAAAATTAAATGTACATCTTCAATTTTATTATTGGGAAATCACTGCAGGAGGCAGATAGGAAATGCTCTCTTTCCATTATTTTACAAAACACAGAGAGCAGTTTTCCAGACAATTTCAGCATTTTACAAAATGCCCAGAAGCAGCAGATCTCTGCAGAAGAGGTCACACACTCATAGGCTCAAGATATAAAGCAGACAGATTCAAGTCAATAGGAACATCAAATTAGTTTGCTGGTTATTGAGTGGAGAGGGCACTTGCCTGCCCTGGTCCCTGAACTACTGCCTTAGTCACACAGCTCAAGTCTGATATCAATCTAGAGGAAATATCAATTTGGTCAAAAAAGAAAAAAATCATAATGACCTAGACTGGCCACCTGTGTGTTTTAATTTTCTGAAGGTTAAAAACAGATTAATGAAAGATGTGCTTAGTATTTTAAAAATATATGCTAAACATTCATATGGTGCAATGATTTTTTTACCTACTTAGAAGTTTGTCAATTTCTTTCTCTTTCCTCAGTTACTGATAGGATTCATAAAGTATCCATTATATGAGTGTGGATAATGTGATTCCTGTTTAGAAAATGAGAAGGGGTGTGGATTAGGGAGTGACCAAATGACTTCTTTTGGTCCTTCCAGTTCTGAAATTATAGTTTAATGGCATTCATAACTCTTATTTTTTATTTATGTATTGGGGTATAGTTGCCTTACAACATTGTGCTAATTTCTACCGTACAGCAAATCAGAGGATCAGTCATATGTAAACACATACCCCTCTCTTCTGGATTTTCCTTCCACCTAGGACATCACAAAGCACCAACTAGAGTTCCCTATGCCATACAGCAGGCATTCACTAGTTATCTATCCAATGCATAGCAGTGTATACATGTCAATCTCAATATCCCAATTTATTCCATGCCCCTTTCCCCCCTCGGTGTCCATATATTAGCTCTCTATATTTGTATCTCTATTACTGCTTTGCAAATAAGTTCATCTGTACTATTTTTCTAGATCCAACATATATGCATTAATACATAACATTTGTTTTCCTCTTTCTGACTGATTTCACTCTGTATAACAGTCTCTAGCTCTATCCATGTATCTACAATGACCCAATTTTGTTCCTTTAATGGCTGAGTAATATTCTATTGTGTATATTTACCACAACTCCCTACAAATAGCTGAGAAAAGAAGAGAAGCTAAAGGCAAAGGAGAAAAGGAAAGATAGACCCATCTGAATGCAGAGTTCCAAAGAATAGCAAGGAGAGATAAGAAAGCCTTCCTCAGTGATCAATGCAAAGAAATAGAGGGAAACAATAGAATGACAAAGGCTAGAGATCTCTTCAAGAAAATTAGAGATACCAAGGGAATATTTCATGCAAAGATGGGCACAATAAAGGAAAGAAATGGTATGGACATAGAGGAGCAGAAGATATTAAGAAGAGGTGGCAAGAATACACAGAAGAACTAGACAAAAAAGATCTTCATGACCCAGATAACCACAATGGTATGGTCACTAACCTAGAGCCAGACATCATAGAATGCAAAGTCAAGTGGGCCTTAGGAAGCATCACTACAAACAAAGCTAGTGGAGGTGATGGAATTCCAGTTGAGCTACTCCAAATCCTAGAAGATGATGCTGTGAAAGTGCTGCACTCAATATGCCAGCAAATTTGGAAAACTCAACAGTGGCCACAGGACTGGAAAAGGTCAGTTTTTATTCCAATTCCAAAGAAAAGTAGTGCAAAACAATGTTTACTCTACTACACAATTGCACTCATCACACACACTATCAAAATAATGCTCAAAATTCTTCAAGCCAGGCCTCAACAGTATGTGAACCATGAACTTCCAGATGTTCAAGCTGGATTTAGAAAAGGCTAGGAACCAGAGATCAAATTGTGAACATCTATAGGATCATCAAAAAAACAAGAAAGTTCCAGAAAAACATCTACTTCTGCTTTATTGACTACACCAAAGCCTTTGACAGTGTAGATCACAACAAACTGTGGAAAATTCTTCAAAAGATGGGAATACCAGACCACCGGACCTGACTCCTGAGATATCTGTATGCAGGTCAAGAAGCAACAGTTAGAACCAGTCATGGTACAACAGACTGGTTCTAAATCGGGAAAGAAGTATGTCAAGGCTGTATAGTATCACTCTGCTTATTTAACTTCTATGCAGAGTACATCATGTGAAATGCCAGCCTAGATGAAGCACAAGCCGGAGTCAAGATTGCGAGGAGAAATATCAATAACCTCAGATACACAGATGACACCACCTTTATGGCAGAAAGTGAAGAAACTAACTAACCAGCCTCTTGATGAAAGTGAAAGAGGAGAGTGAAGAAGGCTTAAAATTCAACCTTCAGAAAACTAAGATCATCGCATCTGGTCCTATCACTTCACGGCAAACAGATGGGGAAACCGTGGAAGCAGTGACAGACTTTATTTTCTTGAGCTCCAAAATCACTGCAGATGGTGACTGCACCCATGACATTAAAAGACACTTACTTCTTGTAAGAACAGCTATGACCAACCTAGACAGCATATTAAAAAGCAGAGACATTGTTGACAAATGTTCATCTAGTCAAAGCTATGGTTTTTCCAGTAGTCATATATGGATGTGAGTTGGACCATAAAGAAAGCTGAGTGCCAAGGAATTGATGCTTTTGAACTGTGGTGTCGGAGAAGACTCTTGAGAGTCCGCTGGACAGCAAGGAGATCAAACCAGTCAATCCTAAAGGAGATCAGTCCTGAATATTCATTGGAAGGACTGATGCTAAAGCTGAAACTCTAATACTTCGGCCACCTGATGCGAAGAGCTGACTCACTGGAAAAGAACCTGATCCTGGGAAAGATTGAAGGCAGGAGGAGGAGGGAACGACAGAGGATGAGATGGTTGGATGGTATCACCAACCCAGGAGTTGGTGATGGACAGGGAGGCCTGGTGTGCTGCAGTCTATGGGGTTGCAGGGGGTCGGGCACTACTGAATGACTGAATTGTACTGACCACATCTCCTTTATCCATTAATCTGTTGATGGATATTTAGGTTGATTCCATATCCTAACTATTGCAAATAATTCTGCAATGAATATTGGGGTACATGTGTCTTTTTGAATTATGGTTTTTTCAGCATATATGCTCAGGAGTAGTATTACTGGGTCATAAACTAGTTCTATTTTTAGTTTTTCAAGAAACTTCCATACTGTTCATCATAGTGACTGTATCAATTTACATTCCGATGAACAATGCTAAAGGGTTCCCTTTTCTCTATACCCTCTTCAAGAATTTATTGTTTGTAGATTTTTTTGATGGTGACCATTCTGGCTGGTGTGAAGTGATACCTCATTGCAATTTTGATTTGCACATGAAAACATGATAAAATCAGTAATTTTTAGATAAATAAAAATTACAATGCTTATTTAAATGACCTGACTGAAAACCTAATGCAAAAAAATCCATAGTCATCATTTTTCTTCCAAAGGCACATCAGTTCAGTTCAGTCATTCAGTCGTGTCTGACTGACACCCTGTGGACTGCAGTAGTCCAGGCTTCCCTGTGCATCATGAGCTCCCAGAGCTTACTCATGTCCATTGAGTTGGTGATGCCATCCAACCATCTCATCCTCTGTCGTCCATTTCTCCTACCTTCAATCTTTCCCAGCATCAGGGTCTTTTCAAATGAGTCAGTTCTTCACATTAGGTGGCCAAATATTGGAGTTTCAACTTCAGCATCAGTTCTTCCAATGAATATTCAGGACTTATTTCCTTTAGGATGGACTGGTTGGATTTCCTTGCAGTCCAAGGGACTTTCAAGAGTCTTCTCCAACACCACAGTTCAAAAGCATCAATTCTTCAGCACTCAGCTTTGTTTATGGTCCAACTCTCACATCCATACATGACTACTGGAAAAATTGTAGCTTTGACTAGATGAACCTTAGTTGGCAAAGTAATGTCTCTGCTTTTTAAAAACTGCTGTCTAGGTTGGTCATAGCTTTTCTTCCAAGGAGCAAGCATCATTTAATTTCATGGCTGCAGTCACCATCCGCAGTGATTTTGGAGCTCAATAAAATAAAAGTATCTCATTGTTATCATTGTGTCCCCATCTATTTTCCATGAAGTGATGGGACCAGATGCCATGATCTTTGTATTCTGAATGTTGAGTTTTAAGCCAACTTTTTCACTCTCTTCTTTCCCTTTCATCAAGGGGCTCTTTAGTTCTTCTTCACTTTCTGCCATAAGGGTGGTGTTATCTGCATATCTGAGGTTATTGATATTACTCCCGGCAATCTTGTTTCCAGCTTGTGCTTCATCCAGCCCAGTGTTTCTCATGATATACTCTCCATATAAGTTAAATAAGCAGAGGGATACTATACAGCCTTGACATACCTCTTTCCTGATTTAGAACCAGTCTGTTGTACCATGACTGGTTCTAACTGTTGCTTCTTGACCTGCATACAGATTTCTCAGGAGGCAGGTCAGGTGGTCTGGTATTCCCATCTCTTGAAGAATTTTCCACAGTTTGTTGTGATCCACACAGTCAAAGGTTTTGGCGTAGTCAATAAAGCAGAAGTAGATGTTTTTCTGGAACTCTCTTGCTTTTTTGATGATCCAACGGATGTTGGCAATTTGATCTCTGGTTCCTCTGCCTTTTCTTAATACAGCTTGAACATCTGGAAGTTCACGATTTATGTTCTGTTGAAGCCTGGCTTGAAGAATTTTGAGCATTACTTTGCTAGCATGTGAGATGAGTGCTGCCTTTTCTAACTCAATGAAACTATGAGTTAGGCCAGTAGGTGCCCAATATGCTACTGGAGATCAGTGGAGAAAGGCACATACTAGGTCCTCAAATGACTGTTGAATGAATGAATGCTTTTCAGCAAAAAAATATTAACAGAAAACTTTTGTATAAAATAATAGGTTTTCCTGGTTATATGTGTGTGTGTGTGTATATATATATATATAAAACATAGAAATACATAGCATATATCAATATTATTTGTGCATTTTTAAATTTTTTCATTTGTTCTGTATTTATTAGATAATATTCTTCCACAGAGAAAATGTTTGCTCATGAATTAGAGTATTTAGCTTGCCACAACTATCAGAGAAGGAAATGGCACCCCACTCCAGTGTTCTTGCCTGGAGAATCCCAGGGATAGGGGAACCCGGTGGGCTGCTGTCTATAGGGTCGCACAGAGTCGGACATGACTGAGGCGACTTAGCAGTAGCAGCAGCAGCTTGCCACAACTATAGTTCCCACTGAAGAACTAAGATAAATGTATAATAATGGTCTTTACCAATTTTCAGAAGGATTCAGTTTAATGGTTGCCTCCAAGGTGGCAAATAATTCATTTTTTTAAAAACGTTTTCTTCTTTTATATCTTTATGGACCCATGAATACTTATGTGTTTCAATCAACTATAGTCATATTCTTTCAGATGTACAAAATGTGCCAAATTTGGCCAAATGAGAACCTCTTAGTGCTTGTCCCTCTGACCCTTTGACTCAACCCTTCAGTCTGTAAGGGTTTCCTTGCTTTCTAGCACAATAAGGTTTCCTAAATTCACCATGAATTTTCCTTCCTTCAAGTCCACAGTCAGCCCTTTCTCCAAAGAATCCCGATTCCTTTCTGTGAATGGTATTTAGAAAACAAAATTTGGGCATTACAATGCTGATTCCAGATAAAGTGCCATACTGTCATGTCCTACCACTGAACAGAAACAGGATATATATCATATTATCATGAAATAAATTTAGCATTACAGGATTTTCATTTAATTTCTTTGATTCAATACTAGTATTTGTTTTTCATACACTGGAAAAATCTCGGTTTAATTATTGGCTTATTCTGTAATATATAAGAAAACAGAAAGTAGCAATATCAACATCACTGTTAATAACAACATCAAGGAATGATATTTAAGATTTCCTGAGTTCTTTTCATTATTAGCTATATGCCACTAATTTTGTGTCTTCTGTCTTCTGGCATCAAAGAAGTTGAAATTTTATTATGTCAGTTGTCTTTTTACTAATATTTTTAGTAATAGCCCCTCTTTTCCTCTGGACAATATATACTGTTTAATGATTATATCACAATAAAATTCATTTATAACATCCATTCCACCCTTTCTTCTTCATCATGTTCTTTTAGTCAATATTCATGTCTTTCTTAAGTGCCTAATCTTTGTACACTTAAATATATTAAAGCTTCTATTATTTGTCAGCTTTAGATAATATCCAAAGAAATCATTTAATTTCCTCCCTCCAACCTTTCTCTGTGTCATTTTTACTTTGACATTACATTTACCACTAACAAACACTTCTTTAACCATTGTCTACAATGTTAAGATCTTCAACCTAGAGTTAAATATATAAAGTATTCACCACTGATCTCTCTGTCAAAGTCCCCCATACCACTTTTTAAATTTTTTATTTGTAGTAGTTTCCTAGGGACAATATCTCCTGAATTCTTGAATGTTCCATATTTTTCCTATAAGCTTCACAAATTTAAAGTACAACTTGAATGGAATAATATCCTTCATCTTTTTTCTTAAGTGTCTTGAAGATATTATTCCTTTACTTATTGTTTTGAACATTTATTAAGAAAGTCAATGTCAACCTACTTCCTTTCCTTTATAAATGACTCTGTCTTCTTTCTTTGCTGTCTCATAGATAATATCCTGGGTTCGTTTTTACATACACAAATGGGTCTCTTAATATGTAGATTCAGATCTTCATTTATATCAATACATTTTCTTGAATATGGTTTTAAACATTCATTCTATTCCACTTTTGTTTTCCTTTTTCAGAGGTGGCAAATATGTGTACCCTGCATCTTAAATATTAAACTCAACCCACACAATTCTTTAGTTGAATGCCATGAAAAATGAGAGCCACCTCTCTGAATCAAGTATTTATAGCTGCTAAGCTGTGTGTAGCCTTTGATTTCTGACCCTATTGTTCCTCTTTATTGGTACCAGGACCAAATACTGTAGTCTAAAACATGCTGTTACTCTTCCTCTTTGAATATACTGTAATATTTCAATTGCATCACATTTTAATGTTTTTCAGTATGTGAATTAACTACACAAGTTATTTTCATGCCCTTCTATTTCCTTGACCTAAATTCTGACTGACATGGATGGGCTATCACATACCCTCTTATACAGTTTCATCATGAAACAATCACTTTCATTGTTCTCCACAGTAAAATTATTTATGGTGAGGATCTTTTTACTTCTGAATTTCCATAATTCTACATCTTTGGCTATAGATTAAAATAGACAAGTCTCATATCAAATTCTAAATTAGGAACACTTATTAGATGCCTATTGTGTGGAAGACAGTACACCAAGATAAGGCAAAATGAAGAAGATTATATCATTATTTTCTTCAGTAGGTTAGTCTAGCAATGTAAGTAAGATATAGGTATAAACTCTGTGTGTATCTACACAGGTATACATATACATATATATAACATGGATTATGATAAGAAGTAGTAGACAATCAAAATACACAAATAAAACTTACTGGGAGTTTAAGCCAGAGAAAGATGACTTATGGTAGTGGAGATCCTGGAAAACCTTGTAAAAGTAGTGGCCTTTCAGTCTCAAAATATAGAAAAGCTTTAGCTGTAAAGGAGTTCAGAGAAACATATTTTAACAAAACAGAGAGTATATTTAAGGAAAAGGCTTAGAAATAGAAAAGTTTATATTGGATATGACAAATAGCAGTAGTTTCGTTTGCTTGAAACACTCATAAATAACATTTTTTAAAATGAACTGATTGTTTAGAATAAGAGGATAAAATATTTGAGCTTTGTTAGAGAAACAACATGAGGCCAAAGTTCAGAGCAGAAGAGTGATATAAGCATTTCCCAAAGATTAATTCAATATCAGGATACAAAACTGACTGGAGTAAAGAGAAATTGTAGGCAGTGATATCAGTGAAAAGTCAGCTACAACAGTCAAAACAAGAAAGAACCAAATATATCTCTTTATATAAACGTAGACCAAAGCAACCAGTCTTTTTATAAGATTATACCCCTTTCCCATAAAAGAAATATTTAGAGGCTTTATGGAATATGTATTATTTAGGCATCTACAAGAAAGGAAATGTATTTCTGGTTTAGTCATAAAACCTGAGAGCATTCCTCTGTTCAGTCATCTACAGAATAAATGATGCAGTCTGCACCATGACAAAGCAGTCTGACATGCTGTATTCACACTTAGAAATCTGAATTTAGCATCTGCAATAAAGAATCTTTAAAAAAATCTACTCAGTCTACTCTAAAGCCCTCTCTCCTTTTCTCTCTCACTTTTTCTACCAAATTGTATCTCTTTCCCTTTTAAAACCAATTTCAAAAGATTAACATTGTCTTGTAATTATATTTTATCTCATGCAAGGATGGTCACTGACAATCTAAGCTAATCCAGGATTTTGTTAAATAAAAAGTCCAAATAGGGTCACTTAGGTTGAATAGAGTGATTTTATCCCTTCATCAAATCAAACATGTGGGATTCACTTCTGCTAAAATTACTTCTCTGGATCTTTGCCTACCATGTGATGAAGGTCACTGAGTTGATTAAAGAGTTTGTGGCAATAATGGGGTCTTCGCCAGATGCAATCTGAAATGATCAAAAACTGAGAGCAAAAAGGGATTTAAATGGTTCAATGGAGATAATATACCTGAAAAATCCAGCCCCTGTGCTGAATTATTATTCTTCCAAGCAGAAAGGATTCTATGAGAAGAGAGTGACTAGATATTTTCCCTTTGAAACTTTCAGAGATTATGAGAAAGAAGTTTAAAAATCAAAGATCAAAGTAAAACAGGGAAGAATTCTAAATTCAGAAATTAAAGTCACTGGAGGCATCTGGGAACTCCCTCCACGGAGTATAGGAGAGTGACAGAGTGACAGTTCCAGTGTCTGGAACACAGAGGAAAGGACCAAATGAACATCACTCATCTGTCACTGTACAAGGCCTTACACTGCTAGTTATCCAGTCATGTGCTTACATCTTGCTCTCTAATTAGTCTGTAAGTTCCCTGAGGGCAAGAGTACTTCATTAACCTTCTCTGTATTAATAGTACCATGCATAGGGCAATGCATTCAGGATGCTTGACATAACATATATAATTCAACAAAATGGCCTTAGAAGTTTCCTTATCATCCATTGTAAGGGATGAATGCCTTGAGGGATAAAACTCTCTCTTGTTCACTATTGTATACCCAGAATCTAAGGCATTATGGGGGTTTCCCTTATAGCTCAGTTGGGAAAGAATCTGCCTGCAATGCAGGGGACCCGGATTCAATTCTTGGGTTGGGAAGATCCTCTGGAGAAGGAAATGGCAACCCACTCCAGTATTCTTGCCTGGAGAATCTCATGAACAGAGGAGCCTGGTGAGCTACAGTCTATGTGGTCACCAGAGTCGGACATGACTTAGCGACTAAACCACCACCACCAAGGCATTATGGACTCATAATAAGTATTTGTTGCACTCTGCAAGCATGCACACTTGGACAATTTTTTAAATGAATGAAAAGAATTGACAGAATCCATGGTCAACTAACCTATACCTGTTTATATAGCTTAGGCTATGTGTGCAGCATCTTTTGAAGACCACCACTGCTAGAAATATTTACTTGATTTCAGTCCAGGTAAGTAACAATTTGCATTATCTGAAACAATTAAATATATTTAATGTATTAAATACATTAATGATCAAGAACATTCTTTCTCTAGGGTTGGTCAATGTAAAAAAATAAGTAGGTTAAGATGTCTAGCTAATAGAAAAAAATGTCTAGCTAGTAGATATCTTCTAGTTATACAACTGTGATCTCACAAACATCCTTAATTTTCAGTGGGCCTAGCAAAAAAGCAGTATCTGAAGATGTCCTCTATGATTACACATTGCAGAAGTCATCTCTCTAATGCAATGGGCGTATAAGAGAGACGAATTAGCTTTTGCATTAATGTAGGCTTACTTCATAAACAACCTGCTCACCAACCTGAAATGCTACAAATCTCAACTTCAGTATCTAGGGAACCGTAAAATTAGGCATACAAAAGACTAAAAATTCAAATTCATAATTACAAAATTTAGGGGATATTTTGCATTAAATAGAAGAGCTTCCAGGATACATTGTGCTTTAAACAGGTCCCTGCTGAAGTACATGTGCACACCTTCATTCAACCACAAATGTTTTTTGTGGAGTGGGGTAGATTAGAGCTGAATGATGCACGAAGAACTAAACAATCACTGTAATCAAATCCTAATCAGTAGCTCAGAGAGAACCAACTGCTGTGCCCATTTAAAGAGAGAAGAGAAAGAAAAAATAAAACTTGAAAGAAAGTCTTGTGAACTGAAATGGGAGACCCAGAATTTCCATTAAAGACTTCTTGTGATGTTGTCAATGTCTCAGAAATCAATGCCATGACAATGTTCATCGCTTTTAAAGAAGAGAAATGATAGAGAAGAGAAATCATTGGGGATTATTTTCCCAAGTTTCCCAGTCACATCTTATATAAACTGAGTTTAAAATAGTTCATAATGACCATCATGGCAGTGGTGGTACAGCAAGAAAGTGAAATACTATTACTGAATAGATGAACTGGACCAGTGCCAGCATCCTAATCTGGGCTGACACCCTTTGTCTCAGCCTGGGAGGTGCTTTCTCTAGTCAGATTCATGCAGCCAGTAAGGAAACCAATATTGAGGCTGGAACAGCACAAGCTTTACTCAATGGCTAAAGGATGGAGAAGCGGGAACCTAGTTTGCAAATCAACCTTTCAACCCAGTTCCATTGGAGGTACTATATATAGAAGAGTCAAGGTGAAAATCAAGAGGATTAGAAAGAGTGGAAGGAATATATATGACTTATTTTAGAACACGGATGTGGTTTGGACCCAGAACTGATGCAACTCTCCTTTTCAGTCTTGGTATGCTCTTTTCTGGTTGTTGTCATGCAATCATCAATTGTCAAGATGCTAATGTGTGTGTCATTTAGCAAGCTAAGGTATTACAATGAGCATATAATGGGACTCAAGGTCTACTGGAAGTCAAATCTTCTACCATCTTGGGCCTAGCTGGTTCTAACAGGTTTATAACTCCTTGAAGCTTCCTTCTGAAACTTACATAGGAGTACTGTAAATAGTTTATGTTGGATGGAGGGTCAGGGGTATGATTCTGGGGCAACAGCCTTGATAACAGTATTATGAATAAACACTCTACCAGGAAAGAGATATGTGGTTTAGTGCCGGGTCTTCACAAATAGTATTTTGGTCAATTTAGCTTAACAAGCATTTAGGGAGCGATTCCATTTTCTTATCATACAGTGAAAGGGTTAAGCCAGATTGTTTCTGGGAGTCATTTCCAACTTTGACATTAATTTCTAGGTCCCCAGTTACCAAGGTCAAAAAACACATACAACACTCAAACCTGGACATACAGTTTGCTCCATTGGCTCAAGATCTCCTAGAAAGATCTACCCCTGCTCTGATTCCCACCTCTAACTCAATAAAACACAGGGTAAAGAAAGCACCAGTCTGTGTTCATGTAATCATAAAGAGTGATGCTCCTTCACTTGCCTTCACTTTAAAACGCAAGTTATTTTCCTTCTTCATAAACCACATCTTTACTTAAGAATCACCTCCTTAATGAGTATTTCCCTCACCAATCTACTGTTTCAGTCTCCAAAGCAACAACTATATTTCCTTTTCTTCCTTAGTTCTTTCTCCTAGCACTTATCACCCTGTATTTTATTTATTAATGAAGTTTACTGTAGAGGAGAACGAGTTAATTGAGGGCAAAAATTTTTATCCCATTTTTTTCGCTGCTGTATTCCCAATGCCTATATTATAATGCTTGGTACACAGCAGGTGGTCAATAAATATTTGTGGAATTAATGAACAAATGAATCAGTACTTTGCTCCCAGGATAACTGTGAACTAAATTTCTAGTTAATACAACTAAGATTTCATCCCAGTTATACATCTTCAATGGACCAGCTATACAGCTTATGAAAGAATCATATAAAATCCTCATTTTAAATCTTGGCATTAGGATACTTCTAATCTGCAACATTATACACATTCTCAAGTGTACTAGCAAATACAACACCTTTATATAATATCTGAAAAAAGTGAATCAAAGTTAAAAACTCAGAAATGTAAAAAGTATGTTAAAATGCTTCATAGGAAGCACTGGTTGGATAGAAACAGAATCTAGATTAAATAAGTTTATTATACAGATTCTTCTTAGATTGATCTCTCAAAAGCACCAACTGCAGTTGAAGGGCCCTAAAAACAGCCTGGACAAGAGTCAATTAGAAAACTGTGGCCATGTTATAGCACTGTGGTTTACCTTGAAAGATAAAGTGAGTTTAATGTAGGAGAAAACTGAGGCAGCCAAATGGTTTCAAAGATGCTTCAAAATCTCCCAACTAAAGTAAAGCAAGGTTACCTAAAGTATGATGGAAAGGTAAAAGCTGGATATGTATGAAAAAGGTTTGGAACAATAACTGAACTTTCACTTTCACTTAAGGAGATACATGACAATAACTTTATGGCCATGTCCAGAGTTTTATAATGCACCAACTCAAAATGACTGTCCTCTCCAAAAACATTCAAACTTCAGAAATCTATTTCTAATCAACTCATTTATCTCACAACCAAATAGCATAAATTAAGGAAAGTAAGTAAATAATACGTTTGTGTCAAGACTGAAAGTCAAAATTCTAAGGGTTCATTTATAACCTGTACAATAGGGTATAATACTGAAGATATGTGCCCGTTTTGCCTTAATAGAAAATACAGATGAATGCATACTCTCACACCTTATTTTTGCATGTAGACAGGAAATCTACTAAATGATAAATAGGAATGTGAAAAAAATCCTTACTCCCAGAAAAAGTCCCGAAAGTATTACCTCTGATTTGGGGCTTTAGGGTTCAGGTATATTATCTTTTAAAATTCCAACTGGAAAAGCTCCTTAGCTTTGCAAAATTAATGTTTGGATGATAAAAAAAAGTAAACTAAACTTAGGCCTTTTTGACAGGAAAGAAATGAAAGAAGAGACCCCCATCTTCGGCATTTGTGAAAATGAAGAGATTGCGATCTTAAATTTATAATGTAGACTCTGTAAAGGTTCTACCTATTCTCGAGTTTTGTGGATTGACTACATACAGCAATTATTTTCAAGAACAGCAGCAGGAAGTAAAAAGAGGAGATGGGAAGCAAGGTTCTGCATTTTGAGCAGCTTTTTTAGTTAGAAAATCTTACACAGGCTGTGAACATAAAAAGACTCAATAAGAGGAGCAGACCACATGATGGAAAAAGGAGAATTTTAAATGTCAGTACAAAAGACAGCAGCCACTGGGGTCCCAAGAGCATCAGTGGGGTAAACAGGACCTGCTACACCTCACCCTACCCTACTTATATTAATTACTGTTCATCCACCCTGAAGTGAAGTGAAGTGAAGTCGCTCAGTAGTGTCTGACTCTTTGCGATCCCATGGACTGTAGCCTACCAGGCTCCTCTGTCCATGGAATTCTCCAGGCAAGAATACTGGAGTGGGTTGCCATTTCCTTCTCCAGGGGATTCTCCCGACCCAGGGATCGAACCCAGGTCTCCTGCATTGCAGGCAGACGCCATACTGTCTGAGCCACCAGGGAAGCCATCATCCACCCTGAAGTCGTCAGCAAATGCTGCCTTGCTGCTCCCAATGTCCTCCAGCGGGGTAGTCTCAAATGAAAACCCTCAGTCCTTCCAGGAAAACTGATGTAACATTCTTAACGAGTCGTCAGTCCAGGTTCGATGCACGATACTGGATGCCTGGGGCTGGTGCACTGGGACGACCCAGAGGGAGGGTATGGGAGGGAAGAGGGAGGAGGGTTCAGGATGGGGAACACAGGTATACCTGTGGCGGATTCATTTCGATATTTGGCAAAACTAATACAATATTGTAAAGTTTAAAAATAAAATAAAATTAAAAAAAAAAAATAAAGCTTTAAAAAAAATGCTTTTCAATTTTCCTGTACCAAAATGCCCAAATAAAAGAGGCTGATGAAATGATAAAAATATCAACTTTGATAAGCAATAGTCAGAATGGAGAGATGGGATTTTGGACTGGTTGGGGTGGTCATAATTGTAAAAAAGTCATTATACAAAAAAGACAACATTCTTTGGCACTTGAGTGTGATCTATTCTGATCTTGGTCCTTTAACTTGAGTAAAGCTGGACAAATTCTGTCACATTTGCTTTGCCATCTGAGCCACCAGGGAGGCCCACATTCACTTTAGGGACCTCTAAAAGGCCCACATATAACACCCACTTTCTGCATCACTGTTCTGTCCTTCCCATCTCTAAGTCACCTTCCAGTTATCCGACCCCCATACATTCCCTATGCTCTCCTCTTCCTGGTCCTCATAGCTCTTGCTTTGCCCAAGCACTACCTTATTTTGATGACCCAATTGTACCCATTTCTTCAGTTGATTGATTTGACTGATGACATTTAACTATCAATTTTGTATACCTTCTGGTTTTCAATGTCTCTGAAGTTCCAGATAAAGGATAGTCCCACTGGGCCAAGGCAAACCAGACTGCTCTCCAGTCTTCTAGTCAGGGAGGAAGGCTCAGACAGGAGCATCTCTCTCCAAGTGATAAATGTTTTATATTTATGTATTTAAATACTGTTACTGCAATCTAAAAACCCCTGGATCATGTCACTTATCCCTTGAAGAATTTAGCCTTTGGTTCACTGTAACTCTCTTCAATACCCCTTCTGTCATCATTTTTGTTGATTTCAATATCCACCAAATAGCTATCCAATAATACCCTTGTTACTCATTCCTTGAATTTCTCCTCCCCAATGATCTTGTCCTAAAACTTAGCACCTATTCCCACAGCCAGATCATGGCATTACTACTAACTGTACCTCTCCACTAGCCTCAGTTTTTTTTTTTTTAATTAATTAATTTATTTTAATTGAAGGCTAATTAGTTTACAATATTGTAGTGATTTTTTTTTTTTTTTGCCATATATCAATGTAAATCAGCCACAGGCGCACATGTGTTCCCCATCCTGAACTCCCCTCCCACCTCCCTCCCCATCCCATCATCACACTTATCCAGGCTTCAATCTACATCCAAGACTCCAGTCTTATACTGGACCCCATACTCCATCCTTAGTCAGTAACTCATCTCATGATATTTCCCTCTATCCCTTCCCTTTTAGATCATTCCTATGAAAATCCACCTGCTGTAATATCTCCCATTCAAAAAGGAACTGGTGTCCCAACTGCTACCAGCTTTATAAAACAGCAATAAAACCTCCCTCTACCTGTCACTCCTTATTCTACCTATCCTACTTCATTTTTCTCCATAGTGCTTATTATACTCTGGAGAAAGAAATTATATATTTGTTTGTTTGTCATCTGTGTATCCTCACTAGAATGTAAATTTCCCAGTGAGAGACAGTTTTGTTCTATTAAATATTTCTAGTTGCCTAGATGTTGGCCTAGAACATAAGGCACTCAATTAAAATCTGATTAAGTAAGTAATCTTTCATGCAAGGGATCAAGGCATCTTTATGAGTTATCCTTATTTACAACCACTAGGGAGCAAGGCTGTTCCCTTCTGTGTCTCTACTTCTACAGTATCTCTAGACGTCTTGACCAAGGTAATTTATTATCTTTCTTCTGCCTCTGTAGCATGTTAGACCCAACAAACCTGTTCCCTGAACCACTAGTTCTCCTAAGCATCATCAATAACATACATCCATCTTTTTCTCTACAGTTCATATAGTCAGTCTTTTCCTGTTTGGTTCACATCCAAAATCAAATTCATTATAACTGTATATGCTTCAATTATATTCACTTGATCACATATCCATAGACAATATTAGAAATCATCCCCAACCATACTACTCAAAAATGGAAAAACTAACATCTCCACATACGAGAGGCAGTGATATAAAAGCTTCTTGAGTATTAAAGTGCTTCCATTGATAATGACTTCAAGACCATTTGACTACCCATTAACTGCGACATCTAGATGCAACTTCTGATTACCATGTTTTGTATGACAAGCGAGGGTATTCCAGATTGCCAAGCTGCTAGGTGGGTGGATGAGTGGAATAGAGAGCATTCACAATGTTAATGAGTACTTTAGAGAAGTCTAACTAGTATAGGTTAAAACTTTATGTAATCTACCTAAACTGTGTGGACCTTTCTCCTGCACCTAGTCTGTTATTCAATTACAAATAAGAGTGGTTAACGAGTTTATATGAAACCTTAGGCATTGTTCTTTGGTAACTTGTCTCCATTGTCGAGTAGGCATATAAAGCTAGTTTGTTACTCCACAGTAATGTAACAAATTACTATGATAACTCATACCACTCTTCATTTATCTTACTTGTCCTGAGAAGTATAATGGAAATAATATTCTCTTTACTAGAGATGTTAATTCAAGCACTGCTGCTAGCAATCTAATTACATTTTCACTGATAAGATCCTTGCTTTGAAAAGGGAAAGTGACACTTAAATATTTACAGTGTGATTATTTACACATAATTCCAATTATCTTTAGAAATATTTATGTGAAAGCAAACAAGAAAAGTCATGCTGGTAGCTTCAAAATGGAAATATTCAATACTCATTGTTCTGTTGAATTTAATACCACATATGAATCATTTGGAAACTTGATTAAAACTACAAATAGAAAGCAAATATCTAGTATCTAATCAAAATAATCCCTTTAATATACTATCTTATAGCCTTTGAGATAAAAAGGCAGCTAATAAGAAGACTGCAACCTTGTGAGGATGATGTATCAAAACCAAAACAAACTTGGCGTCATTTCTGCACGAAAGCTGTTAACCCCCTAAAACAGTGCTGCTGCTAATTTGCTTAAATTAGAACCACATAAATCTGAGAATACTGGAGTGTCACTCTCCATTTCCCGCAGAATCTGAGAAAATTTACAAGTTTTTGTTCATTTGTCTTGTTGGTATGACACTGCATATTGTGTAACAGATACACTACTTCTAAATGTACATGTTCCAAAAATTCATGATATGGACCCACATTCACCATTATCACATGTTCTCAGGGGACTAGACAAGGACAGGTCTCTAGGATAGGAAATCAAAGATGTAGCCCCATTTCCTTTAATGTTAAAAATATAGGAACATAGAATCATTCTTTAATGTGTGCTTTTGGCTAAAGTTTGAAGGATGATATTGACAAAAAGCCACAATAAGAAACTTTAAAGATTCAAGTGAGCCACAGCTAAGAAAGGATAAATTGAAATCAACACCTTTCACTATGAGCCTAGATCCATTTATACTGCCCCCTTTCTCCACCATTTAGTATTGATTAGTTTCAATTTCAAATATCTGGCTTCTGACATTTTATTTATAATTTTTAGGATAAACCACTATGTATCCCTAAACAGGAACCTTACACTGCCTTGTCCCACACTTTGGCTCTTGTGTTTCCAGCTCCTGAAAAGTCCTGTGCCTTCATTCTCATAACAAAATCCTAAATTCCTCAAGTTTGATTTAATTCTTAATTTTAGGGAGACCCTGAAACCATTAAGGCTAGAACAATAAGGGAATTCTGAAAATCATTTGTGACCAAACTGCTTTTTTTTTTTTTTTTTTTAGCCGAAAAGAACTCAGGTGTTCCAGCAAGTTTGTGCGACTTACTCCAGTATAAGAGGCAGGTAGGTACTGACTCCATGCCTACATCCCCCTAATTCCTAATCCAAAGCATTCTATGATTTCTCCAGCTCAGCTGTGACTTTCTCTCTCCCTGGTCTCCCTTGGCCTCCCTTGGCCTTGAACATCCATTGCATTTATTGGGCAATCACTGTGCTGTGTGCTCAGTTGCTTCAGTCATGTCCAACTCTTTGTGACACTATGGACTGTAGCCCAACAGGCTCCTCTGTCCATGGGATTCTCCAGGCAAGAATACTGGAGTGGGTTGCCATGCCCTTCTCTAGGGGATCCTCCTGACCGAGGGATCAAACCTGCATCTCTTATTTCTTCTGCACTGAAAGGCAAATTATTCACCACTAGCACCACCAATGACCTCTCCCCTCTATGTGTGCCTAATAACCCCACATGGATCGTAAGATTCTCCTCACAGCATCTAACACAAAGCAACCATCAATAATATTTGTTCCACCTTACCACAATATTTGCAACAGCCAGTGTTCTCACTATGTTATAGATACCTTGAATACTTGAACTCAACTGGAATTATATGTCGGCAACCTGCAAGAGCAAACTTGATTGGCTTCCCTTCGTCCAAAAACTGAAATCCTTATTCCATTTGTTCAATTCAATGGCAGCAGCCACAAAACACTCCCAAGACTTCCAAGATCCTCATTATACTGTTTGTTATAGTGTTCAAGATTCTGTGGATGTTCAGAAATGGGGGACCAAATTTAAAGGGACAAAAAAATGTGGAGCCAAGTTGTTAAGCTGAATGAGGGACCAAGTGATGCTCTGACGTGTGGCAGAGATAACATAGGCTACAGATCATAATTTCTTGGAAGCTCCCTGACTTCTGTCCTGCTGACACTGAGGAATCTGCTGAGTCTGACCTTTGGTTTCCCTCTTCTTTGACTCAAGTGGTGGGATAAAGATTTCTGAGGTATCTCATATCTGCTCTCTAAATTCCTACATGCCTGTGACTGTCATCACCAACTGGCCATCTCTGCAGGCCCCAAGGATCTTGTCACCGCTGAAAGTAACAGATGCCACTTTTGCTGCCATGGCAACCACATCTGCCTAGGATAATTTCACACATACAAGGGCCTTGAACAAGGAGAACAAATAAGACACTGCGTGGCAGATGGATAAACACACCTGTTCTTGCCTCTGCTGCTCCTTGCCAGTAAAAGCCACCTCAGGGAGGTCTTAACCAGAAAATATACAATTTCCATGTCAGACACCTGACTTTCACAGATACATTCCTTTCCATTCTGACCTCCCAGTCTCCCACACACCCAAGGATTCAGGAATCCCTACGTCCCAGGTGTCAACTAGACCCATCCCATCCTCCCTGTGCACTGAGTAATTTTTTCATGATTAACTTTCCTTATCTTCTAAACATATCTGGTGTGTATCTTTTTCTGATACCTTAGTTTTTTCCACCTTTTATTTTGATGTGCTAGGACCAAGTTTTCACTCTACTACTGTTCTCACAAAGGTTCTTGGTCTTGAGCTCTAGCATAAAATTCCTTTTAAAGAAGAGTCTTCATCAAAGTCCTGGCTAAGGAGCTTTGGCTTTTCTTCAGGAAGCTCCACAAGGTGCATGCACATCTAGTGATGCCAGCTGGCGTGGCACCATGCTTCTTATCCTGAATCCTCAGACTGTGGTTCTTTCTGTGCATCCTCTCACTCTAAAACTCTGTCAGAGGTTTTTCCTGCTCCTCTTTAGTAAGAATGGTTTCCTGTTTGGCAGTCAAGCTGGAAACCAATTCTTTGATTTTATAGGACGATGCTAACACACGTCCAGATTTACATGCAAACCAATTACATCCAGCTCCAAATCAGGTCCATCATGCTAATGCTGAAGACAGGTGTATATAGAGCCACCACCACAACCACTACCATCTTTAAATGGCACCTGTTATGCAACTACTTGCTTATAATGTGGCACACAGCATTTAACCACAATGGATGCTGTCCTCTTAAAAATTACAACCCAAGGCACACAAACCATAAGATGCATTCAGGGAACATAAAGGAATATGTAAGCCAATATATAAACATACAGTTGAATAAATTCATACTAGGTACGTGAACAGTTCACTCTTAAGATTTGTTTGCTCTTGATTACTACAATTCTCCAAGGAGAAAGTCTAAGAGCTATATATTTTTAAATAGATAAGCACTAAAGTTTTGCTTCAGAAATTATAACCAGAAGCCAAAAATGTCTCCAAATTCATTACTATCTGATATGAAATATAGAGACAAGCTGGGATCAATAAACATTTCTACATAGAGTGTTATTTCATCAGTCTTGAAATCACTCAAAGGCCCTAGTAGTACAAATGGGCAGAAGCATTCTGGAAATGCTCCACGGGGTACTGAATGGTCTTCCCCACATCAGCAGGTAGGCAATGGATCCAGATTCAAAGCTTTGCCAAAACTCCTTATTAATTACTGTTGGTTTATTGTTCCTCAATACAAGTAGCAACTGGGCTATCCTACCTCCTAAATACAGCTGGCTTTAACCTCCATTTGAGGTACAACAGTAATAATTTATTTTTAGATGCTTGATTCTAAGTTCATGGACAGACTCAGATGACAGCAAAGGCCACATACATAACTGTAGCAAATAAATGCTCTTTGGGATGTGTTTTACTAAGAGAAGTTCTTATTGTTGTTTGAGATAAGTTTAGTAGTGAAAAAATATTCCCACAACTTGGCTGATTCTGAAACATAACATTAGAATGGCTAATATGTAAGCAGATTAGTGAAGAAAAAGAACAAAATCAGGGCAATATCTCCAAGTCCCCTACTCGTAAACACAATCTTCCACTTTAAATTTGCATTCTCTTGAAGTACATTGTTAATGCTGCCCATATATGATGATCGGTCAGCCACATCTGTCATAATTCAGGCAGCCCTGCCAACTGTTGTCTGGATCAGACAGTCTAGACACAGTTAGTAAATCATACCTTCTGACATATTTGCCACAGTGGTGTATTCTTTGCAATTAATTTTCCCTTAATTTCTGACTAGCATTCATGGTAGAATCTGGCATATATTAATGGCCTTCTATTCACCCACAACTTCGTTAATTATATGTTAGGAAATAGAATACTTTTCATTTCTAAAGAGTAAGTGCTGCATTCATTTTCTAAGGTGTCTTACACTTTTTAACTGGGGAGGTGGTAAATGTGGGAGAAAACAGAGATAACAGGCAGCCAACAAATATATAAACAAAACAAACGTGTCGTCGCTCAGTCGTGTTCGACTCTTTGTGACCCCGTGGACTGTAGCCTACAAGGGTCCCCCATCCATGGGATTTTCCAGGCAAGAGTACTGGAGTGGGTTGCCATTTCCTTCTCCAGGGGATCTTCCTGACCCAGGGATTGAACCTGGGTCTCCTGCATTGCAGGCAGAAGCTTTACCCTCTAAGCCACCAGGGAAGCCCCAACAAATATATGTTACCCATAATGCCAAAAAATAGGCTTCCCAGGTAGCTCAGCAGTAAAGAATCTGCCTGCAATGCAGGAGATGCAGGTTCAATCCCTCAGTCAGGAAGATACCCTGGAGATGGAAATGGCAACCCATTCCAGTATTCTTGCCTGGAAAACCCCATGGACAGAGAAGCCTGGCAGGCTACTCTTTTGCCCAACTCTCAAAAGAGTGGGACAAGACAGCCACAAACAACAACATAATGCTCAATGATGCACAATATATTGTTAAAGAAAGTATAACATTGAAATACTGGTGAAGAAAATTTAAAACTAGAAGTATCATTTTTATGAGTAGAGGGACTCCGTGTCATAAAGGTATCAATTTCCACTAAATTATCAGAGTAATGGACTCAATGTCATTCAAACAAAATATCAACACATCTTAATTAAATTTGACAAAATACTTTTTAAATTTATTTGAAAGAATAAAAGACCAGGAATAGAGAAAATATTATTGGAAATGATCAAGGTAGATAGATGTTGCCACACATATCAAGATCTATTCTAAAACAATAGTAATTAGGGTAATGTGCTCTTGACATGGTGACAAACAAATCAAAAAGCAAAATAAAGAGTCTATATGTTTTTAATCTGCAAAATTAGTACAATGATCCATGCAACATTTGACAATTTTTTATTAAACATTTATTGCTTATATTGATTGATGTTGATATCTTGATACATTCAGACTTAGTTTTTTTTCCTTTTCATTTTAATCGATGCAGTATTTCATCATGTGAATAGACCTTAATTTTTTCAGTCTTCTATGTATATTTCAGTTGGTCCTCAGTTTTCCACTCACATATGGTCTGATGAACACTTCTGGTTTTGGGCACTTGCATGAAGGGATTTCTAAAATAAAATTATACTTTGGGTCGTCCCAGTGCTCTAGCCCCAAACATCCAGTATCGTGCATCAAACCTGGACTGGCATCTCGTTTCATACATGATATTTTACATGTTTCAATGCCATTCTCCCAAATCTTTCCACCCTCTCCCTCTCCCACAGAGTCCATAAGACTGTTCTATACATCACTGGGACGACCCAGAGGGATGGTATGGGGAGGGAGAAGGGAGGAGGGTTCAGGATGGGGAACACATGTATACCTGTGGCGGATTCATTTTGATATTTGACAAAACTAATACAATTATGTAAAGTTTAAAAATAAAATAAAATTAAAGCAAAAAAAATTAAATTTGATTGAACAAAGCAATTGTAATACCTTCTGGGTAAAAATATATAAAAATTTTAAATGTATGAAAATATTAAGAGCTGGTGTGGGATAGAGATAAATACAGTAAAAGAGTCCTAGTGTTCCTCTATTACTGGGGAAGTTGTAAAGTAATAATTTGTATTGGACTGTAATAAATCAAAGATACATGTTTAATCTCAAATGTAATAAAAATACACATGCAACAACAACAAAAATTATACTTTGTCCATAAGAGATGCTTATCTTCAAAGTTATAAGTTGTTTTACAAAGGAATTACAGTATGTAATTTCCATCAGAGGTCATCTTAACTTATACCTTCACCAATTTGGTACTTTCAATTTTTTTTTTTTAATTTCTGCCTATTTGGGTAGCGTGAACTTGTATTTTTGCTTTAGTTTCATTTACCTGGTTACAATTGCAATTGAGTATATATATTGGTCATTCAGATTTCCTCTGTAATTACTATTAACATCTTTTGCCCTTTTTTCCTATTTTATTCTGATTATATCATCTTTGCCTTCCTATTTTAAAAAATATTTTTATTATAAACTACTCATGCATGTAAATGTTTTAAAAAATAAAACCAAAATACGCATCATGTAACTATGATGTAACTTTTTAATAACATTCTCTTTTTACTTAACTTGTTTCACATATTTTAAAAACAGAATCATTCCAAATAAGCTTGATATCTATGCTCACCTTCTTCTTTCTTGTACAGTATTGGATTGCATATTTAAACCTTAAAGAAAAGTTATCACTATATAGGTATTTAACTTCACAAACTACTTTTTCTTTTTTTTACTCAACATTATACCTCATGATGATACTTGGAGCACATAATCATTTTGATTTTTTATAGATGTTATATGAATATGTTATAATTTGCTTATTAATTTTCCTCTAGTGAATATTTATACTGTTTTCAGTTTTTTTACCATTGTAAGCAGTTTAGTATCAAATATTCTTATTACAGTATAAAAAGGCAAAAACACATGACCCTGGAAGAGGACCCCTCCAGGTCAGAAGATGTCAGAAATGCCACTGGGGAAGAGCAGAGGGCAATTACTAACAGCTCCAGAAAGAATGTAGCATCTGGGCCAAAGAGGAAACAACACTAGTTGTGGATATGTCTGATGGTAAAAGTAAATTCCAATGCTGTAAACAATATTGCATAGGAACCTAGAATGTTAGGTTCATGAATCAAAGTAAATTAGAGGTGGTTGAACAGGAGATGGCAGGAGTGAACATCAACATCTTAGAAATCAGTGAACTAAAATGGACAGGAATGGGCACATTTAAATCAGATGACCATTATATCTACTACTGTGGGCAAGAATCCCTTAGAAGAAATGGAGTAGCCCTCATAGTTAACAAAAGAGTCCAAAATGCAGTATTTGGGTGCAATCTCAAAAACAACAGAAGGATCTTGGTTTGTTTCCAAGGCAGACCATTGCCCTAGTCTATGCCCCAACCACTGAAGTCAGTGGAGCTGAAGTCGAACAGTTCTCTGAAGACCTACAAGACCTTCTATAGAACTAACACACACACAGACACACACACAAATGTCATTTTTATTATAGGAGACCGAAATGCAAAAGTCAAGAGACACCTGGAATAACAGGCAAGTTCGGCCTTGCAGTACAAAATGAAGCAGGGCAAAGGCTAACAGAGTTTTGTCAAGAGAATAAACTGGTCATAGAAAATACCCTTTTCCAACACCCCAAGAGATGATTCTACACAAGGTCATAATCAGATGATCAATACCAAAATCAGATTGATTATATTCTTTGCAGCTGAAGATGGAGAAGCTCTATACAGGCAGCAAAAACAAGACCAGGAGCTGACTGGTCTTGTTATTGTAAAATTCAGGTTTAAATTGAAGAAAGAAGGGAAAACCACTAGGCCATTCGAGTATAACCTAAATAAAATCCCTTATGATTATAGAATGGAGGTGATGAATAGATTCAAGGAGTTAGATCTGGAAGACAGATTTCCTGAAGAATTACATACAGAGGTTTCTAACACTACAGAAGGCAGTGATCAAAACCACCCCAAAGGAAAAGAAATGCAAAGAGGCAAACTGGCTGTTGAGTAGGTTTTACAATAACTGAGGAAAGAAGAGAAGTGAAAACCAAGGAAGAAAGGAAAAGATATACCCACTGAAGGCAGAGTTCCAGAGAACAGCAGGGAGAGATAAGAGGTCTTCTTAAATAAACAATGCAAAGAAATAAAGGTAAACAATAGAATGGGAAAGACTAAAGGTCTCTTCAAGAAAATTGGAGATATCAAGGGAATATTTCATGCAAGGATGGGCAGAATAAAGGACAGAAACAGTAAGGACCTAACAGAAGACTTTGGATGGCAAATAGATGGGTAAACAGTGGAAACAGTGGCTGAATTTATTTTCTTTGGCTCCAAAAACACTGCAGATGGTGACTGCAGACATGAAATTAAAAGATGCTTGCTCCTTAGAAGAAAAGTTATGACTAACCTAGACAGCATATTAAAAAGCAGAGACATTACTTTGCCAACAAAGGTCCATCTAATCAAAGCTATGGTTTTCCTGTAGTCATGTATGGATGTGACAGTTGGACTATAAAGAAAGCTGAGCTCCGAAGAATTGATGCTTTTGAACTGTGGTGTTGGAGAAGACTCTTGAGAGTCCCTCAGACTCCAGGGAGATCCTACCAGTCCATCCTAAAGGAAATCAGTCCTAAATATTCATTGGAAGGACTGATGCTGAAGCTGAAACTCCAATACTTTGACCACCTGATGCAAAGAACTGACTCATTGGAAAAGTCCCTGATGCTGAGAAAGATTGAAGGCAGGAGGAGAAGAGGACAATAGAGGATGAGATGGTTGGATGGCATCACTGACTCAATGGGCATGAGTTTAAGTAACTCTGGGAGTTCGTGATGGACAGTGAGACCTGGCATGCTGCATTCCATGGGGTCGCAAAGAGTTGGTCATGACTGAGTGACTGAACTGAACTGAACTGAACAGAATCAGAAGAGATTAAGAAGAGGTAGCATGAACATAGAAGAACTAAAAGTAGTCTTTAGGACCCAGATAACCATGATGATGTGGTCACTCACCTAGAGCCAGACATCCTGGAGTGTGAAGTCAAGTGGGCCTTAGGAAGCATCTTACGAACAAAGCTAGTGGAGGTGATGGAATTCCAGCAAAGCTATTAAAAATCCTAAAAGATGATGCTGTTAAAGTGCTGCACTTGATATACCAGCAAATTTGAGAAACTCAACAGTGGCCACAGGACTGGGAAAGGTCAGTTTTCATTTCAATCTCAAAGAAGGGTAATGCCAAAGAATGTTCCAACTACCATAAAATTGCACTCATTTCACATGCTAACAAGGTTATTCTCTAAATCCTTCAATATGGACATGAGGGGGTTGGGAGAAGATGCAGAGGGTGGGATGTGTGGAGAGAGTAACATGGAAATTTACATTACCATATATAAAATAGATAGCCAATGGGAATTTGATGTATGACTTAGGAAACTCAAACCTGAGCTCTATGACAACCTAGAGGGGTGGGATGAGGAGGAATATGGGAGGGAGATTCAAAAGGGAGTGGACATATGTACACCTATGGCTGATTAATGTTGATGTTTGGCAGAAACCAACACAATTCTAGAAAGCAATTATCCTTCAATTAAAAAATAAATTTAAAATATTTTTTAAATTATTATTTTTTAAATCCTTCAAGCTGGGTTTCAGTAGCATGTGAACCAAGAACTTCCAAATGTACAAGCTGAGTTTCGAAAAGGCAAAGGAATCAGAGAGCAAATTGCCAGCATTTGTTGGATTATGGAGAAAGCAAGGAAGTTCCAGAAAAACATCTACTTCTGCTTCATTGACGATGCTAAAGCCTTTGATTGTGTGGTCTCAGCAAACTGTGGAAAATTCTTAAAGAGATGGGAGTACCAGACCACCATATTCATCCCCTGAGAAATCTGTATGCAGATCAAGAAGCAACAGAACCATACATGGAACAACTCAAAATTGGGAAAGAAGTATGACAAGGCTATACATGGTCACCCTGCTTCTTTACCTTATATGCAGAATACATTATGTGAAATGCTGGGCTGTATGAATCATAAGCTGGAATCAAGATTGTCAAGAGAAGTATCAATAACCTCAGGTATGCAGTGATACCACTCTAATGGCAGAAATCTTGCATTGTGAATAGGAACTAAAAGTCCTCTTGATGAGAGTGAAAGAGAAGAGTGAAAAAGTTGGCTTGAAATACAACATTCAAAAAACAAAGATCATGGCATCTGGTCCCATCACTTCATGGCAAATAGATGGGGCAAAAGTGGAAGCAGTGACAGGGTTTATTTTCTTGGCTCCAAAATCACTGTAGATGGTGACTACAGTCATGAAATTAAAAGACACATGTTCCTTGGAAGAAAAACTATTACAAACCTAGGCAGCATATTAAAAAGGAGAGGTCTGACAAAGGTCTGCACAGTCAAAGCTATGATTTTTCTAGTAGTTCTGTATAGATGTGAGAGTTGGACATAATGAAGGCTGAGTGTCAAAGAACTGATGTCTTCAAAATGTGATACTGGTAAAGACTCCTGAGTGTCCTTTGGACAGCAAGAAGATAAAACCAGTCAGTCTTAAAGGAAATCAACCCTGAATATTCATTGGAAGGACTGTTGCTGAAACTGAAACTCCAATACTTTGACCATTTGATGTAAAGAGCCAACTCATTGGAAAAGACCCTGATGGTGGGAAAGATCAAAGGCAAAGAAGAGGATGACAGAGGAAAAGATGGATAGATAGCATCATGACTCAATGGACATGAATTTAAGCAAACTCCAGGAGATAGTGGAGGATAGAGAAGCTTGGCATGCTGCAGTCCTTGAGGTCGCGAAGAGTCAGACACAACTTAGTGACTGAAAACAACAAATATATTTCTGTAACCTGAAGTCAACATGATATTGTAACTTGGAAAGATTGCTTGTAACTTATAATAATTATGTTAGACAACTGTTTTTCTGAATATTTATGCATTTACAGTTATTTCTACCATCTTATTTTGTAGTTTCTACTTACCATTCATTTCTTGACCTCATTTTTTCCTGTTTTTGATTAGACTGATTTAAAAAAAAAAAAAGCTTCTTATATATTTGTTTGAAAGCTAAATATTAAAAATTTCCTTTTAATCTTTCTTAAAGTGAAAAAAACTCTTTCTTAAAGTGTTAAGGTATCTCTTACTATGTGAATTTTTCTAAAAGTCAAATTTCAACTTTATATACTCTTCTTAATAATATGATTTATTTGAACTTTACAACATATCTTACTATTGCATTGAGCTCTTATCTTATTTGTGTTGGGGGAAAGCACCATCAATGGTTAAATTTCATTTCTTGAAGTTTCTATTATATTTTTTGTAATTCATACCTTCCCTCTGGGTTCACTTTTCTTTTTGCTGAATTACATTTATTTCCTTTATAAAACACCATGGATTAGTAAATTCTCCAAGTCTTTTTTGGACTGTTTTTTTTTTTTTTTTTCCATTTTTCCCTCACTCTTGAAAGAGTGTTTGGTTAGATACAAAACTCAGTTAACTGGTATTTTCCCTCAGCTCAGTGAAGTTGTCTGAGAGTGTTTATCAGTGAAGACGACCTGATGGGACCAAGGGATAGAAGCTAGGGAAAATTTACCCTTTTCTTTCCAGAATACTTTCTTAATTTTGGCCAGGTAGACACATCTTGGACTTCACATATGTCCATTTCTTCTACTGCCCACACCAACTTGCATATAACCACTTATTTGGGTCAGGCTCTAAGCTAACCATTTCACACACAATCTGCACTTACCTGACAACCCTATAATGACCCAAGTACAATGACGACTACTAGGGGAATTTAATTCTTAAAACCTTATTGCAGACTTCAGGTTACATCAACATGGTAGACTGAGCTAATAGACACCTTGATCTTACTGAAACTACAAATAAATGATGGGGAAAATATAATGGACATTTAAAAGCATAACCCAAACAAAGCATAGCATATGGAGGGACTAAGTGTGAAACACTAAGCAGGCTAAGGAAGATGGTTCATTAATGGGTATTCCTGCAAAAGTCTCCAGAAAGCTGATTCTACAAGGCCAGGTGAGCCAGCCTTTCCTGAGGTTCTTCATGCAAGGCTTGCATGCAGATCTCCATGTCACCACATATCTGGGCATCTTCTCTGGTTATGCTAGCTCAATGCTAAGTTCAAGGCAGGCACATGGGCACAGCTTGCCCAGCTCTGTGCCTCGAAGCCTGCAGGGTCAAGGTCAGCCTTGAGGCCAGTCTCTGCTGCCTCCGGCATTGGACACAGCAGATGTGGATGCTGCCACATTCCCCTTAGGACTATTGAAAAACTGAAACCTAGATTTGTCTTCATCTCAGAGGCACAATGTAGGAAAAGGTCATTTATCTCAGAAAACATAAAAGAACTTGGATTAGTTTGTCAGGATTTTTATTTCAAAACTGCCAGATTGATTCTTTATACATGCCTACATCTAGGCATAAGTTTTAGCAATCTTATTTGGAAAGAAATGATATTTAGAGAGAAAATAAATCCCTGCTTCTGAAATTGGCTACAGGAATGAAGCTATACTACATTTTAACCCCTACTACCCTTGCAACTCATTGATTTCCAGCTCAAAATTTCTGTATGTGTTTTGACCAAGATTCTTTCAATTGTGAGTTAACAGAAAACCCAATTCAAACCAGCATAAATGAAAAGGGGAACTTCTTAGATGAAATAGCTAAAACACCTAGGTCTTTTTTCCAAGGGCCAAAAGTCACTGACACTTGGCCTCTCCCTGCTATTTCATTCTACTTTCTTTCACATCAACTTTGTTCTCAAGGCCCTTCATTCTCAAGGTGACAAAGTAGGTCTGCTCATATATTCATCCTTGAGCCAACCACAGTGGCTGTGGGAATATGATGTTCCAATCGGGAGATCTGGGGCACATACCAGCTACACATACCCTGCCCCCATGCATGGAGAATAGATGAGGATTTCCCAAAAGAAAACTGAGGTGATTTATCCAGAAAACAGTGAATGGATGTTACATGATGCAAACAATAGATGCCTACTGCAATCTTAATTAAGTTAAATAATGGCAATTAACACACTTGCGCTTCATATATAAATTTAAGGGTACCTAAAATTATTTTTAAGTCTAAGGATTTAACTTGCATAAAAAATAAAACAGACTGACAGCAAACTTTCTAAGCATTCTCCACTCATTTTAGTCAAACAATAGGACAAATAAATGAAATCTCACAGGCAACAAATGAACAATTTGTTGCTGATGTTGTTTTAGAGACGATGAAGAGAGAAGGCACTCAAGATCAAATATACAAATTGAGCCTGATCCCCAAATTCTGGTGTTGAAAAACAAACAAAAAAGAATGAGCCAGCATTAAATATAATGTTCCTTCTCTGGTGTTTGTTGTCTTTATTTTTTACATTAAAAATTTATGTGTGGTTCCTAAGAGAGCTAAAGTAATTAGAGATGAAAATTCTTTAATTCTCAATGATTCATACTCCCTCCCATCTCTGTAGGATTTCATAGGAAACTGCTTTGACGTATCATCAGCTGTAAATTACTTTAATGGCTTCTCTACTGCATTTAACTCCTACCTATGAAAGTGATTTAGTTCCTTAATTTGTGCAACACCTGAACACATAAACATCAATACCATTCAGAGATCTAGAAGAATGTCATTTGCTATAGTACTTAAGAGCAAATTAAATTTGTTGCCAAAATATATTAGTCATTTTAACAATCATCTCAGTGTAATCAAATAGTTTCAATTAGATTAATAGCACTGAATTCTTTGCAGATGTTTTCATAGATAAGAATTTTATTAAACATGAGAATAGGTACTGCTAAAATAACAGTATTTCAAGTACCCTGATGTCTAATATATCTGAAAATTAAGGCTAGCAGTCGTTGAGTACCCTTGTGTGCAGAGAGGGTACTATATTCTCTAAAAGCATTTGCATGCACTGACAATGTGCGTTGATTTTGAAAACATTAACTGATAAGGATTCTTTTTTTAAATTCTAAGTCTGTTCAAAATGTCTGTGTCCCTCAAAGTAACAAACTGTTATTTGGGCTGTCTTGGTGGCTCAGTGGTAAAGAATCCACCTGCCAACCAGTTCAGTCCCTGGTTCTGGAAGCTCCCCTGGAGAAGGAAATGTCAATCCACTCTAGTATTCTTGCATGGAGAATTCCATGGACAGAAGAGCTTGGTGGGCTACAGTCCATAGGGTCACAAAAGAGCAGGAAATGACTTAACAACTAAACAATAAGTAAATAAGTGTTAGTCGCTCAGTCATGCCCGACTCTGCGACCCCATGGACTGCAGCTCACCAGGCTCCTCTGTCCATGAGATTTTCCAGGCAAGGATACTAGAGTGGGTTGCCATTTCCTTCTCCAGGGGATCTTCCCAACCCAGGGATTAAACCCATGTCTCCTGCACTGCAGGCAGATTCTTTACCAACTGAACTAAAAGGGAAGCCCTTAACAAAATGTTATTTGCCATACTGGATACACCATCTGTATGGATTCAAGTATCATAGGTTCAAGACCTTGAGTTCAGGCTAAATTTAAAGATGATCACAGATAAATACACTTTAATGAAACTGATAGGGCATTTTTGACAACTGAAGAAATAGAGCACTTTTCTCATCTTGTCAGTCAGTCACTGCCGTATTTCTATTTCTGTATTCTGCTTTTCTCAGTATCTCATAAAATATTCAGGGAGTTAGGAAAATGTGTGTTAATTATGTTTACAAATTGGTAAGATACATATATGTACACACATGCACACATAATCATATGCAAATTCCAAAAGCTTTTGCTTAGGGTAGAGTGGCAGAATGAGGTAGGCACTATTAATTAAAATAGCAAATAAAGAACAGAATTTAGTACTAAATCATGAATGAAACAACACATTGTATAAAACAGAATTCTCAGTAAAAGGTGGTTGATAAAGAATAGGAATATTTTAGAAATGCATATATGAAATAAAGACAAAAATTAAAAACCTTAGCCTTTAAATTAAATATAGTTCTATTTGAAAATCTATATTTGTTAGTTAAATTATGGATTTAATAAATCCACATTGAGAAACTAGCTACCTGGGAATAAAGAGGCCCTAAAATGACAATTTCTCATTAGACCTAAGTTACTTTTTTATATCAAGAAGAGAACGTCTTTAAAAGGCAAGTTGTACTTTTATAAAGAGATAAAAAACTACGTTGAGATATTGTGTGTGTGTGCGTGTTAGTTTCTCAGTCATGTCTGACACTATGCGACCCTATGGACTGTAGCCCACCAGGCTCCTCTGTCCATGGAATTCTCCAGGCAAGAATACTAGAGTGAGTTGCCATTCCACATAGACATTAAAAAGAGCGAAATACTGCCATTTCAGCAACATGGATTAACCTAGAGAATACTATATTTCTGTAAGTCAGAAAAAGAAAGACTAACACATGATATTCCTTATATGGGGAATCTAAAAAATAATACAAATGAATCTATATACAAAAACATATTCACAAACATAGAAAACAAACTTCTGGCTACCAAAGGGGAAAGTGAGATGGGAAGGGGCAAATTAGGAGTATGAGAATAACAGATGCAAACTACTATATATAAAATAGATAAAAAATAAGAATTTACTATTTAGCATAGGGAATTATGTTCAACATCTTATAATAATCTACAATGGAATATAATCAGAAAAAATAATGGAATCACTAATGAAGTACACCTGAAACTAACACAATATTGTAAATCAACTATACTTCCATAAAAAAGTAAGTTGAACATAAGAAGGAAAAACAATATAAGCATCCTAGAAAGCCCCTTTCTTCATAGCTTTAACCCTCCTCCACCAAGCACCTCTGTATTTACATGCTATCTATTCCTTTGAAGATCTTTCTCACCCCAAACCTACTCAGCTCAGAGAATATATTCTCTGTATTATCTTTCCAGAACCTTTCTAGGTATTTTCCAAAGCTCCCACCTCTGTGTTCCCAAGTACTTTGTTTACTTTAAAAAATTAATCACAACAATTAATAGTTATGTAGGATTTATTGTTGTTCTACTCAGGCTTTTACATACCCATGACAACTCTATGAGGTGGTGCTACTTAATTTAAAAATAAAGAATCTGAGGTCTTCAGTGGTACATTGACTGACCGTGGTCACAAAGCTAACATGTAATAGCAGCAAGTTTACCCCTAGGAGATCTCACAGTAAAATACCTCCCTATGACCCACTTCCACTGACAATACTAACCCTGAACATATTGGGTTGTGTTGCGTTTGTCTGACTGAAAGGCTGGCTTTCAAGGAGAGCACTTCTTGTTCATATTTTCACACCAGAGATTAACAAAAGCATTAGCACCTTGTAAACCTCAAATGTCTGCTGAATAAATGAATGAATAAACAAGTGACTGAAAGTTTGCTACTTATTAAATTTTCTTCAGTAAAACAAGACAGTACTTATTAAGTTCCATACAAACACTAGGCGGCCTGCCATTCTGTTCTCTTTTTCACTGTAGTGTGTGTGTGTGTGTGTGTGTGTGTACATACATATTGCTGTTTAATTACCAAGTCTCATACATACATACACATACATATATATGGGTTTCCCAAGTGACAGTAGTGGTAAAGAACCCACCTGCCAAGACAGGAGACATAAGAGATGAGAGTACAATCCCTCAGTCAGGAAGATCTTCTGGAGGAGGGCATGGCTACCCATTACAGTATTCTTGTGTGGAGAATCCCATGGATAGAGAAGCCTGGCAGACTACAGTCCACAGGGTCACACAGTGTCAGACACAACTGAAGAGACTTAGCACACAGGTATATGTATGTGCGTGTATATATACGTATGTGTGTGTGTGTGTGTATGTATCAGGACTAATTAAAAATAAATGGAAATATATCCATGATTGAATAAATTTTACAGGTTTTTCTTAGTCCTCCAAATTTTATCTGTCTCTTTCTATAACTGCCTATTTAACTTTTTCAAAAGAAGGATTTGCCTTTTGGAAGTCGGCATTTCATCATAAAGATAAAACACAATGTGCTCAACTTATTCTGCTTCTAGAAGGTTCCTTTTTATCTTGAATACTTAGCCAGTAGAAAAGATAGATTCATATATATATATATATATATATATATATATATATATTTCAGGCATGAGAGACCAGAGCTCTACTAGACTGAAAAGAATGAAAAATGAAGTTTCCATTTTTGTTGTCCTGAAAGATATAATTTGCAAATGCTCCATTATCACTCAACTTCTGTTCCAGAGTCTATGAGAGCTGAACAAGGAAAGAACTTGCATATCTGAAAAAATCAGTCAGCTCTGAGTTTAAGTTTGAACAATGAAGCATTCCTCAATGTCTTGATTATTTGGATAACATGGCTTTTTATTCAAATAGCATTTTGTGTGTCTCCCAGCAAACGATTTCTAAAGAATCACTTTCATAATTGCATTTTTAAAACCCCAGCACTTAGGATACTGGTAGCATTAGCAATTACATTACAAAGTCTGTCTGTAATTACTGCTGATACCCTCAATGGCAATGATTCTTCGTGGTTTGGGAGTCCACACCCTTTGAGCATCTGATAAAAGCTATGGATTCTCTTTCCACAAGCCCCCCCACACCAAAAAAAAACACATATACAAAAATAGATAAATACTTAAAATTTGCATGGCATCTCAGGGGACTCGCAATTGCCCCAAAGTCCACTCATGGGTTCCGCCTGTTTCATAGTTATTCCTGGTCCCTTTAAATACCCAGGCTCTGAGATCTCAAGACTTTGTCTCTCCCCAGGTCTTGTCTCTGAAAGAGCCACTCTGAAAGACAAGGATACAATGGAGGGCTCAGGAAGACTCAGAAGAAGCCATGTCACTCAAGTGACAGAACTCTCATAAGAAAGCAGAAAGTGTTTATTTAAAGAATTAGATTTGGGGAAATGTTCACTTCTTTTTCTCAAACTTTGTTCTGTAAAATTAAGTCCTTCATTTGACAAAAATTGAGTTTCCTTCTGCCCCTCAAAAGTCCAGGGAGAACCTACACATAAGGAGTGGAGTGAACCCCTAGGACCTGGCTACGTCTAGAGGAAAACGGTCATCTTGAGACCTTTACAGAGGCCTGGGCATCTTGCCGGGATCAGCAACCAGAAAGCCTATGTCCTTACCAGCAATGCAGGCTTCATGTACCTAAATAGTCATGGTGCATAACTTCCAATAAATATATTAGAACACCAGACATCAAAATCCCTCTGTTAGAGCTTATACTAACCATATCAATGATGACAGTAATGACCTTGAGAAACTTTCAACTCAAACATCACACCCAGTTCCAAGTTTTGTTTATTTATAAATGATGGAATTCCTCAAGTTATTTAACACCTATCTGGTCAGCCTTCTTTAAATCTATTCTATACTTCTGTGGGGAATGATTTTTTTTTAATATTTTTGAAAGATATTCAAGAGCAACAAAAATCAAAGGTGGCTCATTAGATTTGCATAATGATTAAAACTGAAATTATATAATTGGGATTTATGAGATGTTATTTAGGAGTACTTCCTTATTTTAAGATAATAAATGGATGTTTAGTATTCACACAGCAGCATTGTATAACAGTCTTCTCATTGGGGAGAAATGAGATAGTCCACAGAGAAAGCCTTGGGAAGACTAATTGGGTTTCCCAGTTGCTCATTTGCCTTGGCTCATATAGAAATTAATGTTAGGAAAATCCAAAGGGTGCTGCACAACTGGAATCTGGCAGTTTAATTGCTTTGCACAAGAGACCAATGGTCCTGGGTCTTGGGTGTGCCCATGTGTGCATTAAGGCAAGGGACAAAGCCCTTGCAAAACTCCATGCTCTTGACTGCTGTAGAGAGACAAACAGGAGCATTGTGTCCAAGGGAGAGGGGTATGAATTCTGCTGAATAGGAATCTATTTTTAGACCTATTCACTTGCCTCTCTTTAGATTCATTATAATTTTAACTCATATACCAGAACATTATTTCCAAGGAAGCACTGATTTATGTCCTCCATGGACAAAAGAACAGAAATAAGGCTCACTCCAGATGAAGATTAACTCTACTTTTAACCATACTTTGGATGGGAAGTAGTCTCTGCTTATATCTGGCAGCCCTGTGAATAAGTGTGTGCCCTTTATGACACACTTCAGCCAAGGTGCAGTAAAGATAGATGAGCAAATTTAGGCAGATTCAAGTAAAAGTGATTCTTCTGGGGTATGTTTTATTTACACAGCATGGTTGAATCTCAAACATAGTCTGAATATTTTTATCATGTTATACAATTCTGTGTTATCCAAGAAAAACAAGTACCATTCAATTTTAGCATTAGTATTATCTTAATCAAAATTAATTTTATTAAGTAGTAATAAAAAATTGTATGCTCTTGTCCAAACTGTTTCAAGCTGTTTAAAACATATACACAAAACCAAGACAAGAAAACAAAACTAAAAATATATATAGAGAGAGAGGAAGAGAAAATTTTTTTAAATCTTATACCCACTATCTCAGAGAATTAATGAGTCCCATTTAAGAAACTTCCCAGGACCTCTCTATCTTGGCCCATCCTTATGGTACAAAAACCAGTCTTTGAATACATAGGAAATTTCTTTGAATTAAACTAACTGCCTATTCTTGTGTTTTAAAGAAAGGCCTGCAATGATGGTAGGAAATGGAGGTTCTAGTCATGAATGCTCCTGAATATCTAAAGGGCTTTGGACAAATCACAGAACCCTTTAGTACTATCTCACTTTCCCAACCCAGGGATCCAACCCAAGTCTCCCACATTGCAGGTGGATTCTTTACCAGCTGAGCTACAAGCGAAGCCCAAGAGTACTGGAGTGGCTAGCTTATCCCTTCTCCAGGGCATCTTACTGACCCAGGAATTGAACCAGGGTCTCCTGCATTGCAGGCAGATTCTTCACCAACTGAGCATTGAGGGAAGCCCTTATTAAGTTAGGTTAATTATCATCTGAATCGTGATTATCTGGATCGTGAAGCTCTTTTTTTGTACAGTTCTTCTGTGTATTCTTGCCACCTCTTCTTAATATCTTCTGCTTCTGTTAGGTCCATACAATTTCTGTCCTTTATCGAGCCCATCTTTGTATGAAATGTTCCTTTGGTATCTCTGATTTTCTTGAAGAGATCTCTAATCTTTCCTATTCTGTTGTTTTCCTCTATTTCTTTGCATTGATCGCTGAAGAAGGCTTTCTTATCTCTTCTTGCTATTCTTTGGAACTCTGCATTCAGATGTTTATATCTTTCCTTTTCTCCTTTGCTTTTCACTTCTCTTCTTTTCACAGCTATTTGTAAGGCCTCCCCAGACAGC
>NW_011494738.1:3178834-3180309 GCF_000754665.1 Bison bison bison | reverse complement strand
CTCAGTCCATAGTTCATCAGGCACTCTATCTATCAGATCTAGGCCCTTAAATCTATTTCTCACTTCCACTGTATAATCATAAGGGATTTGATTTAGGTCATACCTGAATGATCTAGTGGTTTTCCCTACTTTATTCAATTTAAGTCTGAATTTGGCAATAAGGAGTTCATGGTCTGAGCCACAGTCAGCTCCTGGTCTTGTTTTTGCTGACTGTATAGAGCTTCTCCATCTTTGGCTGCAAAGAATATAATCAATCTGATTTCAATGTTGACCATCTGGTGATGTCCATGTATAGTCTTCTCTTATGTTGTTGGAAGAGTGTGTTTGTTATGACCAGTGCATTTTCTTGGCAAAACTCTATTAGTCTTTGCCCTGCTTCATTCCATATTCCAAGGCCAAATTTGCCTGTTACTCCAGGTGTTTCTTGACTTGCTACTATTGCATTCCAGTCCCCTATAATGAAAAGGACATCTTTTTGGGGTGTTAGTTCTGAAAGGTCTTATAGGTTCATAGAACCAATCAACTTCAGCTTCTTCAGCGTTACTGGTTGGGGCATAGACTTGGATTACTGTGATACTGAATGGTTTGCCTTGGAAACGAACAGAGATCATTCTGTCGTTTTTGAGATTGCATCCAAGTACTGCATTTCAGACTCTTGTTGACCATGATGGCAACTCCATTTCTTCTGAGGGATTCCTGCCCACAATAGTAGATATAATGGTCATCTGAGTTAAATTCACCCATTCCAGTCCATTTCAGTTCGCTGATTCCTAGAATGTCGACATTCACTCTTGCCATCTCTTGTTTGACCACTTCCAATTTGCCTTGATTTATGGACCTGACGTTCCAGGTTCCCCTGCAATATTGCTCTTTACAGCATCAGACCTTGCTTCTATCACCAGTCACATCCACAGCTGGGTATTCTTTTTGCTTTGGCTCCATCCCTTCATTCTTTCTGGAGTTATTTCTCCACTGATCTCCAGTAGCATATTGGGCACCTACTGACCTGGGGAGTTTCTCTTTCAGTATCCTATCATTTTGCCTTTTCATACTGTTCATGGGGTTCTCAAGGCAAGAATACTGAAGTGATTTGCCATTCCCTTCTCCAGTGGACCACATTCTGTCAGATCTCTCCACCATGACCCGCCCATCTTGGGTTGCCCCATGGGCATGGCTTAGTTTCATTGAGTTAGACAAGGCTGTGGTCCTAGTGTGATTAGATTGAATATGGTGTGATCACTGACCTAGAGCCAGATATCCTGGAATGTGAAGTCAAGTGGGCCTTAGAAAGCATCACTACATACAAAGCTAGTGGAGGTGATAGAATTCCAGTTGAACTATTCCAAATCCTGAAAGATGATGCTGTGAAAGTGCTGCACTCAATATGCCAGCAAATTTGGAAAACTCAGCAGTGGCCACAGGACTGGAAAAGGTCAGTTTTCATTCCAATCCCAAAGAAAGGCAATGCCAAAGAA
>NW_011494738.1:3178392-3178734 GCF_000754665.1 Bison bison bison | reverse complement strand
TGATCGCTGAAGAAGGCTTTCTTATCTCTTCTTGCTATTCTTTGGAACTCTGCATTCAGATGTTTATATCTTTCCTTTTCTTCCTTTGCTTTTCACTTCTCTTCTTTTCACAGCTATTTGTAAGGCCTCCCCAGACAGCCATTTTTCTTTTTTGGATTGCTTTTCCATGGGGATGGTCTTGGTCCCTGTTTCCTGTACAATGTCACGAACCTCAGTCCATAGTTCATCAGGCACTCTATCTATCAGATCTAGGCCCTTAAATCTATTTCTCACTTCCACTGTATAATCATAAGGGATTTGATTTAGGTCATACCTGAATGATCTAGTGGTTTTCCCTACTTT
>NW_011494738.1:3177646-3178107 GCF_000754665.1 Bison bison bison | reverse complement strand
GAGAAATGCTGGACTGGAAGAAACACAAGCTGGAATCAAGATTGCCGGGAGAAATATCAATAACCTTAGATATGCAGATGACACCACCCTTATGGCAGAAAGTGAAGAAGAACTGAAAAGCCTCTTGATGAGGGTGAAAGTGGAGAGTGAGAAAGTTGGCTTGAAGCTCAACATTCAGAAAATGAAGATCATGGCACCCGGTCCCATCACTTAATGAGAAATAGATGGGGAAACAGTGGAAACCGTGTCAGACTTTATTTTTCTGGGCTCCAAAATCACTTCAGATGGTGACTGCAGCCATGAAATTAAAAGACGCTTACTCCTTGGAAGGAAAGTTATGACCAACCTAGATAGCACATTCAAAAGCAGAGACATTACTTTGCCAACAAAGGTTCGTCTAGTCAAGGCTATGGTTTTTCCTGTGGTCATGTATGGATGTGAGAGTTGACTGTGAAGAAGGC
>NW_011494738.1:3164241-3177423 GCF_000754665.1 Bison bison bison | reverse complement strand
TGAAACTCCAGTACTTTGGCCACCTCATGCGAAGAGTTGACTCATTGGAAAATGCTCTGATGCTGGGAGGGATTGGGGGCAGGAGGAGAAGGGGACAACAGAGGATGAGATGGCTGGATGGCATCATGGACTCATTGGAAGTGAGTCTCAGTGGACTCTGGGAGTTGGTGATGGACAGGGAGGCCTGGCGTGCTGCAATTCATGGGGCTGCAAAGAGTCGGACATGACTGAGTGACTGATCTGATCTGACTGATCTGATCTGGTCATCTGAATCTCTGAGATAATGGAGGTAAAACTATGGTTATTATACTTTACAAAGGAAGTTGTATTATGAATTAAAACATTAGTAAAATACTAAGCACTTTTCATTTAAATAAAACATTAAGATAGACACTTGATACCAGTTGTCTGAAGGAGTTTCCCCACTCAGCTCTTTTATGTCAAAGAAGGATCTGTTCCATGATGCTTTGCAGCATCTCATGGAAAAAATTAAGGCATAATATCTCACTCCTGAAATGTGTTCTCTGTCCATTATCCTAAATACTACAGAAGAGAACATGTAGAGAGAAGAAGCTAACCTCTGACCAGAAAGTGATTCTGTCTTAATCAATTATTTTATTTCCCAACACAGGATATGTTTCTCTGAATCTCCAAAAGAACACAGAATAGAAGAAGCTGCCTAGATGATAACTAATAATAACCATTACTGCAAGATTTGTTGGAGGGAATTCTCTTTACCCTAAGCATTGAGAGCAATCTCATCTCTTCAATCACCACTCCAAGATACTGTCAAATGGGTTTCAACATTAGCAGAGAATCTAATTTCCTTTGCAGTGCCAAGTGATAAGTGTATTTATTAAGGAGGAAAGAATTTGAAGTAGAAAGAAAAGTCAGGTATCTTTCAATGTTCAAGAAAACCCAGTGATTTATTTTCTGGTATTTGGGAGGAAAGATTTATGTTCATTCTGTCTTATCTGTATTAGTTATCTATCCCCATATAACAAATTACCCCAAATTCCTCAGACCAAAACAAAGCATTTATTATCTCCAACAGTTCCTAATCATCAAGACCCTGGGAGGAGCTTAATTAAATGGTTTGTCTCTGGCTTTCTCACCAGGTCACAGTGAAGCTGTCAGCTAGAACTACAGTCATCTCAATATTCCACCGAATCCAGATAATCTGCTCCCAACCTCACCTATGTGGTTGTCGACAGGTCGTCCTTTCTCACTGGCTGTTGGTCAGAGTCTTCAGTTCCTTACTCTATGGGCTTCTGAATCAGACTTCTCACAACATGGCAGCCTACTTCCTTCAGAGCAAAATATCCGAGAGAGAGAGCACCCAAATTGCGATTGTGTATATGCTCGCCTCAGAAGAGAAATACCATCATTTCTGTTCTATGCTATTGTGCACACAGACCAATCCTGGTACGGTGTGGGAGGGGGCTGCACAAACTTATGACTATCAGGAGGTAGCCAACATCAGTAGTCATCAAGGAGGCTGGTCACCACGTCATCTAACTTACAAGCAGCCTACAAGATAGTATACCAGCCAACCACAGAAACAGCTAGAGGCTCAGCTGGTGACATCAAGCACAGAGCAAACTAATCATAAATATGCCATATTTTTCCAGCTTCGCCTGTTGTATCTTTAAGGTAAATCTGTGTCCTCTTTCTACTTACGAAGTGTGCATAACAGCATTAGCTAAGCCAGTGAGTCTTCTCCAATATCTAAATGAAATTATCAAACATATAGTGTGGTAGGAAAGACACACAATTCCTTTCAAAGTGCTAGCATTTCAAATGTACATTTGAAATGTACATTTCCTCTCTGGCATTCTGCCCTTCGCTGGAGAGTATGAATCTGTTTTCCTTTGGGAGAAATGGCCACAGCAAAGGAAATAAAACCTTTCCAAGTTAATGAGAAGTTAAGGAAAGGATAATTCAAACAAACCAAGGTTTTCTCAGAAAAGAGATCCTGTCCACAGTAGGCCTGCACCTCACTTCTCTCTGTCCAGGAAGATACCTATCCACCTTAGCCCAAAAGCAACTCTCGAGCTGAACTTGAATTGTGGTAAGGTTCCCTGGTCCTCTGAGAAAGGACTTTCCCTTTTCTTAGATAGAGATTTACATATGAGATAAATATAAAGCATTTTATCAGAACTATGAAGGAAGGATAGAGCTGTATTACTGCAGTGAAGGAGAGCTTTACTATTTAAATGTCTGTCTGTACCAGTGATACTGAGGTGTATATATAGGGGGATAAATCTCACCTTCCTCCCTCCCCACTCAACATTCTGATAAACTTTCCTACAGGGTCTAGTCCCACCTCCTGAGTTGAGAATCACTACCAAATTGACCCATGGTTACTAGTGGGTGTGTCTTATTTGTCAAGAGTTTTAAGGAAGAGAATCTTTGTCAACCAATTAACTCAGTGACAACTATTCCCATGATATATATATCTACGTAAAAGAATTTCTTTACCTATACTTATTAGCCATCTTGTTTACTCCAAAAACTATTTGCTATGATTTATAAGATTTATAAAATACAACAAAAAACCAATATGAAGTAGTTGTGAAAGAAACAATGTAAGAAAACCAAGTCTATGGGGCATAAAACTGAGCAAGAAATATATTTTATCCAGATGGGCCACAAATTTGGTTCTAAACATTTGAGCAGTCTGCCAATTGGAGAAGAGAAATATAATCTCAGTTCAGCTTTCGTATGAAAAACATTAACAATTTTCCTAAAATAGATACAACTATTCTTAAACTAAGATCAGACCCAGTACTCCACTGGGGATTAACATAAAGATGACACTATTCAATAAAAACAAGATGATGTGGCATTGAAATGTTTCTTATACTGACTTGATCAAAGCCTTGTAAAAAGTGACTCTGAAGGAGCATATGTAACAGAAACTGCCTCAACCTCACTTTTTCTTCCTATCCACACTGAAACTCTCCATTCCCCAGCCGTGTGAGGTCAGGTTGGGGCCATGAGACTGGATTCTGGCCAGTGCACAATGATGTGCCCTCTGCTGAGGCCTGGGCATAACACCCCCTCACTTTCTTCTTCCACAGTGACCCTGAAGGACCATATTTAAGATGGCAGTCCCACACAATAGAAGGAGTCTATATCCTTAGCCCAGAGGAGCGTCTCCATGAAGAACCAAACAATCGGAAGTAGTGTCTCCATGAAGAACCACACAATTGGAATTTGCTTATATACCTTATAAGCAAAGAACAAAACTTCAGTGTGTAATTTCCCTAACTAAAACAACAAACATTATCAGGACAGGTTCAAAATCCCACCTCTCTGTAGACATGATTTGACCATCTGGGCAAAGTCTGGCATATCTAGAAGAATAGAATTTAAATCTTCCACATAGTTCTCCCTAATATTGTTTTGTTCAACTGTGTGTTTAAAAAATCCTAGAGATGATGATAGTGAAGATATTATAATAATAGCTAATGCTTGGATATCACATGCTATGTGCCAGGAATTATTTATTCTAAACTTTTCCGTATATTAACATATTGATTTCTTACAATATATTCATTCGTTTAATCCTTACCATTATCTCTAATTTTCAAATGAGGAAACTGTGGAAAAGAAGTGACTGGTCAAGTTCCCTCAGTAAGGGGTGGCAACAGATTTAGATTCAGAAAATCTAACTCCAGGGTTGATGCTACTAACTTCTACATTATACTTTATTTTATACAATGATGATAAGGTTGGTTTTGTGACCCCTTGAAAAACTATTAAATGCCTAAAAGTCTAAAGTTGTCTAAAAATCCAAAGACTTCAAAATACATATCAGCTGAAGTATGGCTGGCATCCTCTTGGAATAGCTAAGGAGCCTAACAAATAATTAATCTTAATAGATGCCCACACCATTTCAAGAGAATAAATCCATATGGAGCCAAGATTAGCTTTTGAAAGGATTTTCTAATATAATCCCACTGTACGATACCTTACTAAGTTGGTTTAAAAATTCCTATAATTTACTTTAAAATAACAACCTATACAGCATAATATTGGATATGCACTAGTTAGCCTAAGTTTTAACTTTAGAGTAATGTCAGAGATATTTAGGGATGGCATCACTGACTGGATGGACATGAGTCTGAGTAAAGTCCGGGAGTTGGTGATGGACAGGGAGGCCTGGCGTGCTGCAATTCATGGGGTCGCAAAGAGTCGGACACAACTGAGTGACTGAATTGAACTAAACTGAGGGGACCCTAAGTTAACTTTACAAGAAAACAAAATGAAAAAATACTCTCTGAATGAAGATACAAGATTGGTACTCCTTGGTCACCTAATGCCACTATATACATTCCTGTATGATCCACTGGCCATATGTGGCATGTCAGAAGAAAATCAATATAATACACAAGGTCCCCTGAGTTAGTTCTCCTCGCCATAGTTAATCTTTTGGAAAACAAATTTAAGCTTCCTGTTAACTCAAAAGATCACTTTTGTTCACTTCATGTCATTTCTTGCTAAAATTCATAATAATAAGTTTTCTGGTTTCATATTAAATTCCCTTCACTTACCTCAAGTATACATAAATCACAAAACTCTACATCAAGGAGTCAACTTTTAATATTACCTAATCCAATTACTTTTTCCATAAAGGAAAAGACTGAGATCCAGATAGACTAAATTACTTGTGCCCGGTCTCACGCTAGTTAGTGGCAGAGTTACACACAAAAGCTAGTGCCCTGGCTTTCTCCTCCAAGTCTTTTCTTACCATCATACTGAGCCACAAATGGATCCCAAGCGCACATTTAAATACTGAGACTGCAAAACACGCTTCGCCAAGAGGCAGGGATAAAGCACGACCATAACTTTCTAAGTATTTATCACAGTGAAATAAGCTAAAGCAGTCTCAGTTGAGGTGGAAAATGTCTGCTCCTGAAATAAATGCAACAATTTAATTCTGAAGGTGAAAAGGCAGCTCAGAGGCAGGATAAAGACGGTGAAAAGGAAAACCCTGACCTCACAAGATACGGAAATAACATGTCTCCATCAACAGATGAATGGATCAATAAGATGTAAAACATATATATACAATGTACTATTGCTCAGCCATTAAAAAGAATAAAGTCTTGCCACTTTGTGTCAACATTGATGGACTTGGAGGGTATTAGTAAAGTAAGACAAAGAAAGACAAATAATGTATGTTTTCATTTATATATGGAATCAAAAAATAAATGAACAAATTAAACAGAAATATAATTGCGGATACAGAGAACAAACTTGGGAAGGGGAGAGGCAAAATAGGTGATAGAGATTAAGAGGTACAAACTACTAATTATAAAATAAATAATTCATAGGGATGTACTGTACAGTATAGGGAATATAGTCAATACTTGATAACTTTGCATGGTGTGTAATCTATAAAAACCACTGTGTTATACACCTGAAAGTAATATAATATTGTAAATCTGTTTTACTTCAATACTTTTTTAAAAAAAAATAGAAAAACCCTTAACAATAACAGGGCAAGAATATTCAATGGAGAAAAGAAAATCTCTTTAATAAGTGGTTCTGGGAAAACTGAACAGCTACATATAAAAGAAAGAGATTAGAACACTCCCTAACAAAAACTCAATATGGATTAGAAACGTATTGACATAAATCATAGCAAGATGTTTTTTAATTCAGCTCCTTGAGTAATGAAAATTTTTAAAAATAAATAAATGTGACCTAATTAAACTTAGAAGTTTTTACACACAAAAGGATACCAAAAACAAGACAAGAAGAGAACCCAAAAATGGGAGAAAATATTTGCAAATAATGTTATCTACAAATCTCCAAAATATACAAATGGTTCGTGCAACTTAATAGCAAAAAAACAAACAATCCAATCAAAAAATGGGCAGATCTAAATAGAAATTTCTCCAAAGAAGACATATATATGGTTAGGAAACACAAGAAAAGATGCACAACATCACTAATTATTAGAGAAGTGCAAATTAAAATGACAATGCAGTATCATCTCACACCAGTCAGAGTGGCCATCATCAAAAAAATCTACAAATAAATGCTGGAGAGGGTGTGGAGAAAAGACAACCCTCCTACACTATTGGTAGAAATGTAACTGGTACAGTCACTATGGAAAACAGTATGGAGTTTCCTTTAAAAACTAAAAATAGAGCTGCCATATGATCTAGCAACCCCACTCCTGAGAAAACCATACATCCAGAGAAAACCATAATTTGAAAAGACACATGCAACCCAGTGTTCACTGCAGCATTATTTAGAAATGGCCAGGACATGGAACCTACTTAAATGTCCGTAAGTGGATAAAGAAGATATGATACATACATGCAATGGAATATTACTCAGTCATAAAAAAGAATGAAATAACGCCATTTGCAGCAACATGTATGGTCCTAGAGACTGTCATACTGAGTGAAGTAAGCCCCACACAGAAAGACAAATATCTTATAATATCAATTTATGCAGAATCTAAAAAGAGTGTTATAAATGAACTTATTTACAAAACAGAAATAGAGTCAAAGAAAACAAACTTACGGTCACAAGGGCAGAAAGGGAGAGCATTAACCGGGAGTCTGGGATTGACATATACACACTACTATATATAAAGTAGGTTAACTAATAAGAACCTACTGTATAGCAGAGGGAACTGTACTCAATAATCTGTAATGACCTATATGGGAAAAAGAATCTAAAAAATAGTGTATATATGTATATTTATAATCGATTTACTTTGCTGTACACCTGAAACTAACACTACATTGCAAATCAATCAAACTCCAATAAAATTTTAAAGGAAAATATATTTTTAAAAAGAAGTATATGAGGCTAGAGAAGGGAGAATAAAGTAAAAATGTGAACTTACCAAAATCTTGAAATATACATACAAAAAAAATAAAGGCAGCAGTGATAGATATAGCACAATAATAGAACAAATACATTTAATACAATGGTTGGATCTCCTTGGCTAATGATTTAAAATAGTCTATGATATTTGAGTCTCTCCTTCACAATCACTTTTTTAATTTTTTTTACAGAAGTAGCTGCTTTGCAATATTCTATACCTTTTATGCGTATTCAGAATGTTGACTGTTGGTATAACCCTAAAGGAACCCATGATTAAGTAAAGACAGGAAGAAAGAAACTGAAACATAGTCCTATGTGATATTCTTTATTATTTACAACCCTCCTGTACCAAAAGCAAAAGTAAACAACTGACAGCTCTTCAAATATGCTGTAGTTGCTCTTGACTCTCAGCCTTAGTATGTGCTCCTCTCTCTCTCTGATATACCTTATATCCTACTTACATGCTTTTGGCAGAATCCTACTCTTACAAGTCTGTTCAAATCATACCTCTTCCTGGAAGCAATCTGAGTTGCTTCCCTCACTTTGAGTTAGATATTCATTCAATGTACAGCCTACATTCGGAGAAGGCAATGGCACCCCACTCCAGTACTCTTGCCTGGAAAATCCCATGGATGGAGGAGCCTGTAGGCTACAGTCCATGGGGTCACACAAAGTCGGACACGGCTGAGCGACTTCGCTTTCACTTTTCACTTTCATGCATTAGAGAAGGAAATGGCAACCCACTTCACTGTTCTTGCATGGAGAATCCCAGGGATGGAGGAGCCTGGTGGGCTGCCGTCTATGGGGTCGCACAGAGTCCGACACGACTGAGTGACTTAGCAGCAGCAGCATAACCTACATTTCAGCAGAGCTCTCAAACTCCTTTTCAAGCCACCTCCCAAAAATCCACTTCTATAAAATACTAGTGATTAATGCTAGATTTACTGGGGATTTCAGAAGAGATGGTATTTGCTACATAAACTATTCCAAAATAATTTGCATCCACTTACTGTTTGATCTTGTCAAATCTAAAAAGGACATAACATGACCTACCTCCCAGCATTTTGAGGGACCTAAATGACACATATTTGCAAAGTATATATCATACCTGAACAAGAAACAGCTCAATTAAAGAAATACAGAGCGGGGGACGGAGGAAGGAAAGGAGGGAGAAAGAAAGAGAGGAGAGGAGGGAGGGAGAGAGAAAAACACAATTCAAAATCCTCTCCCAACATGGCTTTTTCTCTATCAAATAACACAATCAGATTTTTAGGTGCCATCATCTTGATGCCTTGTCATCTCAAGGCATGAGCCCACTCATCACTGATCACTCAGATGTTATGTATTTGCCAGCAATAAGCTTGGAAAACATCCCTCATTCGGAGTTACCTTGTCTGTCGCTAGGTAGCCCGAGGCACTTCTCTCCCAAATGCCAACCCAGCCTCTGTGGGGAACCTTTCTCAGCTCCCTTGTCATCCTCAAACATTTCAATAATTCATCTATTTAGAATGCTGTTTTGATACCCGACAGCAGATTGGAAAACAGCTTTCTAAAGAAATAACAGGCAGGCAGTATCCACTAAAGGCCCTGCTTTTGATTTCAGGAAATTCTGCTTGAACAAAACAAAAATCCCCATGAGGGCATAGCAAAAATCTCAGCAACAACAACAAAAATCCTGCGTAAAATTTGTAAAAGACAGATTCAGAAGTCTTAGAAGTTAAAAAGGCATGTATTTATTATGTCATGTGTCATGTGTTCTGCTAAGCATGCACAAACATGCATTCTATGATGCCTTTTGTAGGTCAGAGACAGGAGACTTGTGATTTTAAAAGACAAATGAGTTTCCACATTGATTTAGCAAATAAAGTATAGTATATGTGTGCGTCTGTGTGTGTGTGTATATATATATATTTCAAGTATAACACCAACTGAATCCTTTTAAGTAAACAAAGATCAGCAAGATTCTGATTTAACTGATAATATAAAGGTAGAAGGAACAGGGATTATCTAAGGAAACAAGTCTTTCAGGACCACAGAGTATTATGGAGTGGATGGTTGTGTCCTCTCCAAATACCTATGTTGAAACCCCACCTCCAGTGCAAAGATAAGCTGGAGATCGAGCTTTGGAGAGCTAACAAGGTTTCTTTGAGCTCATACGTGTAAGGTCCTCATGATGAGATCACAGGATCAGCCAGAGAACTCACCTGATTTCTCTCTCTCTCCATCTCTCTTTCTCTCTCTCTTTCTCTGCCATGAGAGGACACAGCAAGAAGGCAATCATGTGCAAGCCAAATAGAAGGGGCTCTCCCAGAATCAAAACATACTAAGCACTCTAATCTTGGACTTACCACCTCCAGAACTGTAAGATATAAATGTCTGTTCTTTAAGACAAAATATTCTGTGATATTCTGCTGTGGCAGCTGGAGCTGACTAAGATACTGAGTTTCCTGTGTCAGGCATCAGGTCAACATGGAAACGTCCAGGGCAGACGGAGTGACAGACATGGAGGGCATTTACTTTTCCAGAGGGGATATATGGAATCTAATCTTTGAAAACTTCTGTTGACTTCATCAGCCAATGCAATTCCTCTTGAATATAGTTAAGCTCATATTAAAGTGACTGTCCTCTAGTCACCAAGCAAAAGTGCTAATACAGACTAAAAAGAAACAGACAAATCTGGACATCCTTTCTAGATTGAAAGACATACTTTTAAGACTTGCTTGCTTTAATCCTATTAAGTAACTTGAGAAAATGTTCATATTATCAATGCTTAAAAAGTTTAATTTGTGTATGCACAGTACTTGCCTCTCCCAAAATGTTTTTATGTTTGTAAAAGAAATAACTATAGATATCAACTTTCTCCCCTTTCCCTGCAAACTTGCTGACTATGAATCTTCCTTAATCCTTTCATTCTTTTTACAATAAAAGTGCCCTTTCGTCTATTGAAGTTAACTTTCTTCTTGCTTCCTTGACCCATGTCCCCAATTTCAATCATCTTTCTATCTCTTTCCTCTTTACCCTACTGATTCTATTTAGCCTCTGAACATGATCACATCTTTCTTGCCCCTCTACTGGACATATACCCTGAGAAAACCATAACTCAAAAAGACACATGTACCTGGATGTTTATCATAGCACTATTTACAATAGCCAGGACATGGAAGCAACCTATATGTCCATCGACAGAGAAACGTATAAAAAAGATGTGGTACAGATATACAATGGAATAATACTCAGTCATTAAAAGAAACTAAACTGAGTCAGTTGTAGTGATATAGATGAACCTAGAGCCTATCATATGGACTTAAGAATTAGAAAAATAAATATTGTATATTAATGCCTATATATGGAATCTAGGGAAATGGTGCTGATGAATCTATTTTCAGGGCAGGAATAAAGGTTCAGGTGTAGAGAATGGATTTGTGGACACAGAGGGGAAGTGAGGGGAAAATTGAGAGAGTAGCATTGACATATATACACTACCATGTGTAAAATACATAGCTAGTGGGAAATTGCTGGATAGCACAGGGAGCTCTGTGATGACCTAGCAGGGTGGAATGGACAGGGGAAGGGAGACTCAAGAGGAAGAGAAGTACATATACATATAGCTGATTCAGATTGTTGTACAGCAGAAACTAGCAACATTGTAAAGCAATTATATTCCAATTTAAAAAATCAAAACAAAACATCCCCCCCGCCCCCCACAAATAACAGATCACCCCTGGCCACGAGTCTTCTCTCTAGTTTCTCAAATCACTAACTATTTTCTTCCGTTCTTGCCATAGTTGCTAACATTGCCTCAACCATCAGAAACAGCCATGTTACTTTCCTTGATGTTTCCACAACACTGAGAACCTTTCACTACATAATTCTTCACTCATTGAGTTTTCTTCGAAAATCTTTTCTCCCTTGTTTTTTCTCCCAGGTATACCTGTCATCCAAATTCCTTCCTAATGCCTGGGTCACGCCTTCCTGGTTGTTTTCATCACTCTCTCCCAAAATGCAGTGATTAAGCCTGCTAACTCTCACATCAGATCACTTGATTTTGAGTCCAATTCTACCACTCACAGCTCCATGACCTTGGGGAAGCTGTCTCTCTGAGGTTTTGTTTTCTCCTCTGTAAGGCAAGTGAAATAGCAATAACTGTCTTATAGGATGTGATTGAAATTAAATACAATAATCCATGTAAATCTCTCTATACAGTGCTTGGTTCATGATAGGTACTCAGTAAAAGGGAGTTGTCGTATATGATTACACTATAACTTCACACTTAGCCTCCTGCCCTTATCCCTCTCTCTAGCTACTCTCAACAAAACCCAAGCTTCACCATTTCCTATATGATAATAACTTTTATATCCATGTTTTTTGCTCAGACCTTAAGTCTAGGAACAAGTTCTATAAAACCAATTATATATATTTTTTCAATTATATATTTTTAACTTCTCTTCTCATACAACACACAGACAAATAGCAAACTCTACATTGAGAACACTGAACACACTAGCTTTCCCTTAAAAATCTTCTCTTTCTTATATTGCATTCTCATCTATCCCCACTTACACCAGAGTTCTCAGAGTCAGTCATTACCAAAATCGTAATAATTCCTAGACATTCTCTAAATATCTCTCAAATCTTTCCCCTTCTCTCCACCCAACAGCCACTGCAGTAGTTTGTATTACCTCAATAAACTTACCCAGTACTTTCTGTCCTTCCAAACTTCCTTTGACTGTTGCCATAGTATTTCTAAAAAGGCAGCTTTTGTTCTATTTCCCTCTATATTTAAAAACGTTTGATGATTCAGGATTTGATTAAGAAATGGTCCAATTTCTTGACTTAACACACAAGAGACTAATGATCTGTCTTTTTTCCTACTCCTCCAATCATACCCAGTACCACCACCCCAAAAATCCTCATTGATTCCCAATTTTGTACCTTCTCCCATTATTACTGATATAGTCTCTGCCTAGACACAAATCTCAGGCATTCAAAATTTAGTGCACTCTATTTCATCTAGGAATTCTCTGACAGCTTTATTTCTAACACTGAGAGAGCAGAGCTTTCTTTGTGAGCTAAAGCCCACTGTGCTTAATGATTATACAGTATTTAAAATTTTCTGACTCCATAAAAAAAAATCAGGTCTGGATTCCTAAAGCCTAGCATAAGCTAAGCATATGAAAGCTGTCCAACAAATTGTGTGCCACTTAACAAATCCATGGATCTCACAATTGTCTTGTGGTGTATACAGGACAAGTATTATTTTTGTAGGTGTATTTAACAGATTTATTGAGATACATTAAACTGCACATTCTTAAACTGTACATTTTTATATGTTTTGACATATATATAATTGATACCATGGCCAAAATTATGACAATGAACATATGGATCACCTCTAAAATTTTCCTTAGGACCCATTTTAAATTGAAGTATAGTTGCTTTACAGTGTTGTTCAGGGCACATATAATTAATCCCATTTTACAGAAAAACATAAGAAGTTAAAGCTGACATCCCAGTCTTGGAATCCATGAGCTCTGTGACTTAGAAAAAAAATAATATTCATTTCTTGGTCTAACTATGAGTACAACAAAGGTTAGCTGAGGGCTCTGCTCACATTAATCTTTTATTTCTGAGCAACTTTGTCTAATAGCAAGATTTATTTGGTGCCATATCTTTAGTTGGACATTGAAGGAGATACTTTATCTGTTCTAGAGTATTTAACGATACATGTAATGATCATACATTGAGTCTAATTAGCCTTTCTTAATGAAAATCTATCTCAATTTTATTTTTCTCCTTTTTGATATGGGGAGGATGTAGCCTCTTCAGTTCAGTTCAGTTCAGTTCAGTCGCTCAGTCATGTCTGACTCTTTGCGCCCCTGTGAATCGCAGCACGCCAGGCCTCCTTGTCCATCACCAACTCCCGGAGATCAATCAAACTCATGCCTATAGAGTCGGTGATGCAATCCAGCCATCTCATCCTCTGTCGTCCCCTTCTCCTCCTGCCCCAACCCCTCCCAGCATCAGAGTCTTTTCCAGTGAGTCAACTCTTCGCATGAGGTGGCCAAAGTACTGGAGTTTCAGCTTTAGCATCATTCCCTCCAAAGAAATCCCAGGGCTGATCTCCTTCAGAATGGACTGGTTGGATCTCCTTGCAGTCCAAAGGACTCTCAAGAGTCTTCTCCAACACCACAGTTCAAAAGCATCAATTCTTCGGTGCTCAGCTTTCTTCACAGTCCAATTCTCACATCCATACATGACCACTGGAAAAACCATAGCCTTAACTAGATGGACCTTTGTTGGCAAAGTAATGTCTCTGCTTTTGAACTG
>NW_011494738.1:3163317-3164061 GCF_000754665.1 Bison bison bison | reverse complement strand
TGTCTCTGCTTTTGAATATGCTATCTAGGTTGGTCATAACTTTCCTTCCAAGGAGTAAGCGTCTTTTAATTTCATGGGTGCAATCACCATCTACAGTGATTTTGGAACCTCAAAAAATAAAGTGTGACACTGTTTCCACTGTTTCCCCATCTATTTGCTATGAAGTGATGGGACCAGATGCCATGATCTTAGTTTTCTGAGTGTTGAACTTTAAGCCAACTTTTTCACTGTCCTCTTTCACTTTCACCATGAGGCTTTTTGGTTCCTCTTCACTTTCTGCCATAAGGGTGGTATCATCTGCATATCTGGGGTTATTGATATTTCTCCTGGCAATCTTGATTCCAGCTTGTGCTTCCTCCAACCAGCGTTTCTCATGATGTACTCCGCATATAAGTTAAATAAGCACAGTGACAATATAAAGCCTTGACGTACTCCTTTTCCTATTTGGAACCAGTCTGTTGTGCCATGTCCAGTTCTAACCATTGCTTCCTGATCTGCATACAGGTTTCTCAAGAGGCAGGTCAGGTGGTCTGGTATTCCCAGCTCTTTCAGAATTTTCCACAGTTTATTGTAATCCACACAGTCAAACTCTTTGGCATAGTCAATAAAGCAGAAATAGATGTTTTTCTGGAACTGTCTTACTTTTTCCATGATCCAGTGGATGTTGGCAATTTGATCTCTTGTTCCTCTGCCTTTTCTAAAACCAGCTTGAACATCTGAAGTTCACAGTTCACGTATTGCTGA
>NW_011494738.1:3162155-3163217 GCF_000754665.1 Bison bison bison | reverse complement strand
AAAACTGACCTTTTCCAGTCCTGTGGCCACTGCTGAGTGTTCCAAATTTGCTGGCATATTGAGTGCAGCATTTTCACAGCATCATCTTTCAGGATTTGAAATAGCTCCACTGGAATTCCATTACCTCCACTAGCTTTGTTTATAGTGATACTTCCTAAGGCCCACTTGACTTCACATTCCAGGATGTCTGGCTCTAGGTGAGTGATCACACCATCATGATTATCTGGGTCGTGAAGACCTTTTTTTGTACAGTTCTTCTGTGTATTCTTGCCACCTCTTCTTAATACATTCTGCTTCTGTTAGGTCCATACCATTTCTGTCCTTTATTGAGCCCATGTTTATGACTGGTGATAGAAGCAAGGTCTGATGCTGTAAAAAGCAATATTGCATAGGAAACTGGGATGTTAGTTCCATGAATCCAGGCAAACTGGAAGTGGTCAAACAGATGTCAAGAGTGAATGTCAACCTTCTAGGCATCAGTGAACTGAAATGGACTGGAATGGGTGAATTTAACTCAGATGACCATTATATCTACTACTGTGGGCAGGAATTCCAGGATGTCTGGCTCTAGGTGAGTGATCACACCATAGTGATTATCTGGGTCATGAAGATCTTTTTTGTACAGGTCTTCTATGTATTCTTGCTACCACTTCTTAATATCTACTGCTTCTATTAGTCCCTACATTTCTGGCCTTTATTGAGCCCATGCTGGCATGAAATGTTCCCTTGGTATCTTTAATTTTCTTGAAGAGATCTCTAGTCTTTCCCATTCTCTTGTTTTCCTCTATTTCTTTGCATTAATCACTGAAGAAAGCTTTCTTATCTCTTCTTGCTATTTTTTGGAACTCTGCATTCAAATGGGTATACGAACAAAGCTAGTGGAGGTGATGGAATTCCAGTTGAGCTATTCCAAATCCTGAAAGATGATGCTGTGAAAGTGCTGCCCTCAATTTGCCAGCAAATTTGGAATTCTCAGCAGTGGCCACAGGACTGGAAAAGGTCAGTTTTCATTCCAATCCCAAAGAAAGGCAATGCCAAACAATGCTTAAACTACCGCACAAA
>NW_011494738.1:3161686-3162055 GCF_000754665.1 Bison bison bison | reverse complement strand
TCTAAAACCAGCTTGAACATCTGGAAGTTCACAGTTCACGTATTGCTGAAGTCTGGCTTGGAGAATTTTAAGCATTATTTTACTAGCGTGTGAGATGAGTGCTTTGTGCGATAGTTTGAGCATTCTTTGGCATTGCCTTTCTTTGGGATTGGAATGAAAACTGACCTTTTCCAGTCCTGTGGCCACTGCTGAGTGTTCCAAATTTGCTGGCATATTGAGTGCAGCATTTTCACAGCATCATCTTTCAGGATTTGAAATAGCTCCACTGGAATTCCATTACCTCCACTAGCTTTGTTATAGTGATACTTCCTAAGGCCCACTTGACTTCACATTCCAGGATGTCTGGCTCTAGGTGAGTGATCACACCAT
>NW_011494738.1:3142137-3161586 GCF_000754665.1 Bison bison bison | reverse complement strand
TCTCAGCAGTGGCCACAGGACTGGAAAAGGTCAGTTTTCATTCCAATCCCAAAGAAAGGCAATGCCAAACAATGCTTAAACTACCGCACAAAGCACTCATCTAACACGCTAGTAAAATAATGCTTAAAATTCTCCAAGCCAGATTTCAGCAATACGTGAACCATGAACTTCCAGATGTTCAAGCTGATTTTAGAAAAGGCAGAGGAAAAAGAGATTAAATTGCCAACATCCACTGGATCATGGAAAAAGCAAGAGAGTTCCAGAAAAACATCTATTTCTGCTTTATTGACTATGCCAAAGCGTTTGACTGTGTGGATCACAATAAACTGTGGAAAATTCTGAAAGAGATGGGAATAGCAGACCACCTGATTTGCCTCTTGAGAAACCTATATGCAGGTCAGGGAGCAACGGTTAGAACTGGACAGGGAACAACAGACTGGTTCCAAATAGGAAAAGGAGTACGTCAAGGCTTTATATTGTCACTGTGCTTATTTAACTTATATGTAGAGTACATCATGAGAAACGCTGGTTGGAGGAAGCACTAGCTGGAATCAAGATTGCCAGGAGAAATATCAACAACCTCAGATATGCAGATGACACCACGTTTATGGCAGAAAGTGCAGCAGAACTAAAGAGCCTCTTGATGAAAGTGAAAGAGGACAGTGAAAAAGTTGGCTTAAAGCTCAACATTCAGAAAACTAAGATCATGGCATCTGGTCCCATCACTTCATAGCAAATAGATGGTGAAACAATGGAAACAGTGTCACACTTTATTTTTCTGGGCTCCAAATTCACTGCAGATGGTGATTGCTGCCATGAAATTAAAAGATGCTTACTCCTTGGAAGGAAAGTTTTGACCAACCTAGACAGCATATTGTCTGTCTAGACAGAGACATTACTGTCAACAAATGTCCGCGTAGTCAAGGCTATGGTTGTTCAGTAGTCATTTATGGATGTGAGAGTTGGACTATAAGGAAAGCTGAGCACCAAAGTATTGATGCTTTTGAACTGTGGTGTTGGAAAAGTCTCTTTAGAGTCCCTTGGACTGCCAGGAGATCCAACCAGTCCATCATAAGGGAGATCATTCCTGGGTGTTCATTGGTGGGACTGATGTTGAAACTCCAATACTATGGCCATGTGATGCAAAGAGCTGACTTATTTGAGAAGACCCTGATGCTGGGAAAGTTTGAGGGCATTAGGAGAATGGGATGATAGAGGATGAGATTGTTGGATGGCATCACCAACTCAGTGGACATGGGTTTGGGTGGACTCTGGGAGTTGGTGATGGACAGGTAGGCCTGGCATGCTGTGGTTCATGGGGTCGCAAAGAGTCAGATATGAGTGAGCAACTGAACTGAATGTGGGCAGGAATCCCTGAGAATAAATGGAGTAGCCATCATAGTCAACAAGAGAGTCCAAAATGCAGTACTTGGATGCAATCTCAAAAATTACAGAATGATATCTCTTCATTTCCAAGGCAAACCATTCAGTATCACAGTTATCCAAGTCTATGCCCCAACCAGTAATGCTGAAGAAGCTGAAGTTGAACAGTTCTATGAAGACCTACAAGACCTTTTAGAACTAACACCCAGAAAGGATCTCCTTTTCATTATAGGGGACCAGAATGCAAAAGTAGGAAGTCAAGAAACACCTGGAGTAACAGGCAAATTTGGCCTTGGAGTACAAAATGAAGCAGGGCAAAGGCTAACAGAGTTTTGCCAAGAGAACACACTGGTCATAGCAAACACCCTCTTCCAACAACACAAGAGAAGACTCTACACATGGACATAACCAGATGGTCAACACCGAAATCAGCCTGATTATATTCTCTGCAGCCAAAGATTGAGAAGCTCTGTACAGTCAGCAAAAACAAGACCGGTAGCTGACTGTGGCTCAGATCATGAACTCCTTATTGCCAAATTCAGATTAAATTAAAGAAAACGGGGAAAACCACTAGACCATTCATGTATGACCTAAATCAAATCCCTTATGATTATACAGTGGAAGTGAGAAATACATTTAAGAGACTGGATCTGATGGACAGAGTGCCTGATGAACTATGGACAGAGGTTCGTGGCATTGTACAGGAGACAGGAGCAAGACCATCCCTAAGAAAAAGTAATGCAATAAAGCAAAGTGGCTGTCTAAGGAGACATTACAAATAGCTGTGAAAAGAAGAGAAGTGAAAAGCAGAGGAGAAAAGGAAAGATATACCCATTTGAATGCAGAGTTCCAAAGGATAGAAAGCAGAGATAAGAAGGCCTTTCTCAGGCAGCTTAATATCATCAAAACAAATAACTCAATAAAAAAAAAAAATGAGAGCAGATCTAAATAGACATTTCTCCAAAGAGACATACAGATGGCCAAGAGGCACATGAAAAGATATTCAATGTCACTAATAATTAGAGAAATGCATATCAAAGATATAATGAGATATTACCTCATACCAGTAAGAATGGATATCATCAAAAAAAAAAAAAAATCCACAAACAACAAATGCTAGAGAGGGTGTGGAGAGAAGGGAATCCTCCTACACTGTTGGTGGGAGTGTAAATTGGTACAGCCACTGTAGTGAACAGTATGGAGTCCCCTTAAAAAACTAAAAATAGAGCTAATGTGTGACCCTGCAATTCCACTCCTGGGGATATACTGAGAAAAAAACATGGTGTAAAAGGATACAAGCATCACAATGTTGATTGCAGCACTATTTACAATAGCCAGGATATGGATGCAACATAGAAATCCATCAACAGAGGAAAGGATAAAGAAGATGTGGTACACACATACAGTGGAATATTCCTCAGCCATTAAAAAGAATGAAACAATGTCATGTGCATTGGCATTAATGGATATAGAGATTGTCATACTAAGTGAAGTAAGTCAAGGCAGAGAAAGATAAATATTGTATGATATCACTTATATGTAGAATCTTTAAAAAAAATGACACAGATGAACTTACAAAACAGAAATAGACTTGGAGAACTTATGCTTACCAGGGGGGTGGGAGGGGGGGTGGGTTGAGGCATAATTAAGGAGTTTGGGATTGACATGTACTCATTGCTATCTTTAAAATGGGTAACCAACAGTGATCTATTGCACAGAACAGATAACTCTGCCCAGTATTGTTTCAAACTTGTTGCTAATAAGTTTCAAGTTAACTAACAGCATTGTTAAACAACTATACTCCAATGTAAAATACAAGGTAAATTAAGTAATTGTGACTAAAATTGTAATGAACTAATTCAAACATGTAACTCAAAAAGTGACAGAAATCTTAAAATACTTTCCATGTAACATTATATGACTCTTTTGCTACTTTAACAACAGGGTCTTAAGCTGAAGAAAGAAGCTGAAAGATTCATCATTTCCAACCCTGAACAGACTAAGGTAAATGAATAGTCTTCAAAGTCTGTGTGTGTGAAAGTGTTTTGAAAAAAACTGAAATCAAAAAAAGTGAAATATTTTATCTTTTATTTTTTGCTACTTCCTGTATCAGAACAGATGGTTACACTGTTACTCTTGGTGTCTACATACTGCAACATCTATGTCTGCTCACAAAGCCTTTCCAGATAGTGTCAATAGATGTCAGTGAAAAACAGAAATCACCCAATTAAATATAAATTCAGATAAACAACAATTTTTCACTATAAGTATGTCCCCAATATTGCATGAAATAAATATGCCTCAAATATTACATAGAATGTACACTAAAAATTATTTGTTGTTTATCTGACATTCAAATATAACTAGGCAGCCTGTATTCTATTAGGCAACCCTGTTCCCAGAACCAAATCATCAAAGGAGCTAACCAAAATTAATGTCACGTAAATCCTTTTGAAGCTATGTTAAAGGTATTTTTCCCCTTGTCCAAAACTAAGCCTTGTTTTTTGAGCCCACATAGACCAAATTTCCAAATTTAAACAGAAACATTTGGCCAATGTAAATTGTCAAGAGCTATGGAGAACACCTGCTCTTTCAAGCATCTTTTGGCAGGATGCACTAACTATTCCAAAATATAATTTAGGAATTGAATTACTTTCATCATTTTAGTACACTGACAAAACTAGCCTCTGGGTAAAGTACAGTGAGAATGAGTTTGGGGGTAAGGGTGGGCACGATGACCATGAAGTCCTTGAGAAGCAGTTCTCGTGACAATAAGGCTCAGAAGGCTTTGCTGTCTTTCAATGGAAATCATGGCAAATCATTGAAAAGGAAGACCTAGTTAGCAATACTAGTTGAAGACCTAGCAACAAGAGGATTAGTTTAAAAATTAACTGAAGTACAAAAAGGAAAATGATCAGATACCAGAGCAGTGTAGAAAAATCCATAGTTTTCCTCTATATTATCTATAACCAACGAGAAAACATAACAGAAAAAAAATGCCACTTACCATAGCAACTACTAGGAAATACTTAGATAAGACTAAGACTATACAAATACAAGCAAGATTTTCATTTCTAAAAAACCTCTAAAATATATTTTCTAGATGTTAAAAAAGATGAATATATACAGTGATATAACATATAATTAAAATTAAAATGTTAACTGTCTCCAAACAATACGGCAATTTCAATGCTATCCATATGGAGTCGACAAGTGGACTTTTCACCAAACTGCATCAACTGATTCTCAGCTTCACAGCGAAAACTAAATACACGGTAATATGCAAGGCAATTTTGGAGAAGAAAAATAAAGGGCAAATGCCTACCTGATATCCAAACATATCACAGACTATAATAACTAAGAATGTAAACTAGAAAGGAACCAAGAACCCAAACAAAACACAGAATATATGTGAATCTAGAGTATGACATGGTGTCACTTAAATCAATGGGTAAAAGACTATTCAAAAAAGATGAACTATGGAACAATTGACCATTCATATTTTTTAAGTAAAATTTTTCACACACAAAAGTCAAGAAAAATGAAAAACATCTCAATATAAACAGCAGATTAAATAGCTATGCTTAAAAATCTAAGCATCAATGTAAATGAAGTTGAGATTGGGATAATCTTTTTAAACAAGACATGAAAAGCCAAAAGACATTTTAAAAGTTTGATGAATTTTATAAGATCAAATTTTAAATTTTCCAGGAGACAAAAGACCCTATAAACCAAAAAATAGGGAGAAAATATTTATAATGGATATAACAAAGAATTGCTAACTGTGTCAGCTCCTTCATAGTACTTAGCCTCTCAGTGCCATAATTTTTTAATATGTAAAATGAAAATAATAAAAGTAAACTACCTTGAAATATTGTTGTAATTAAATGAGGTTATATATAACTTTAGAATAGTGTCTGGCAAATACTAAGTGTACATGCTGCTGCTGCTGCTAAGTCGCTTCAGTTGTGTCCGACTCTGTGTGACCCCACAGACGGCAGCCCACCAGACTCCCCCGTATACACACACACACACACACACACACAACTGTATGTGCTGCATGCTAAGTTATTTCAGTCATGTCTGATTCCTTGCAACCCTATGGACTGGAGCCCACCAGGCTCCTCTGTACATGGGATTCTATAGGCAAGAATACTGGAGTGGATTGCCATCCCCTCCTCCAGGGAATTTTCCTGGCCCAGTGATCAAACCCACAACTCTTATATCTCCTGCATTGGCAGGCAGATTCTCTACTGCTAGTGCCACCTGGGAAGCCCATATAGATAACTACATAAGTCAAAAAGAAAAAGACAAAAAAACAAAGGCTGGAACACAAAATATTCACCTAAAGGAAATACAAATGATTAACTACATGACAAGATTAGCCATATAAAAAGGTTAATTGTATGAAAAGATTAATATGAAACAGTAGATGAAAAAGTAGTCAACTTCACTAATAAGCAGGGTAATATAAAAAACAGTGGGAGACCATCTGTCAATCACAAGAATGGCCAAATTAAAAAATAACAATGTTAAAAACTGAGGTGAGAGTATAGGGAAATTCTAGTAATAGTAATGCAAGGGTAGCCACTTTGGAGAGCCAGGTCAATGTACTCATTTAAATTTAAAGGCACACATCGATGACAAAGTGATCCCAATTCTCATTATCTCATTATCTACTCAGAGTACACTGTGTAATTTAAGAGACCCAGTGCAAATTGCAAATGCAAACCCAAGGGCAGGGAAGGGCCACGAAGGACAGATGACTGAAAATTGTAAGCTGTGTTTGATTCCTAGACCTGGAAAGGTGAGGAGCCTCCAGTGAGTGACCCCTGCAGAGCTGCCCCAAAGGTACTGTGTCCAGCAACCAAGCTCAGCCCACCCCACATCTGTGACCAGACCACCTGTGACCAGGGAGTGATGGACAATAGTGAAACACAACCCGCTTTCTCCCCTAGCAATTCCACTGCACACACAGACACAAGCTCACAGAAACACACACACAGCCCAGTCACTGCCCCGAGCGGCACACCCCAAGGATCACCAGATCATGGGCGAGGCACTGCTGGAGTAGCTAGGGATCCAGAGGGCATAGAGTGGAGACAGCAAACCTGTTATGCAGAGGGGGTGGGACCCCTTGAGCTAAAAACCTCCGCACATACTGCGCTGTCCTGTTGAATTTGACTTAGAAAACAGATTCAAAGATAAGATCATTATTAATTTCAAGATAGGAAACACAGAGCCTTAAGCCAAAAGTGGGTCCCCTCTGAGTGAGGGCTCCTGGGAAGCTGGTGCAGAGCGCTGCTGCAGTCATCTCTCCCCTCAAGGAACAACCACAAACAGAAGACATCTATTCTGGCCTTTGAGTTATTTGAGCAACTATCCTAGAGCAGAGGCCTCCAGAGAACAAGGCCTACCCCCAACCCCTGCACACAGCTCCCCAAGTGGCTTTTTACATCCTCATCCTAAAAAGATAAAAGAAGACCTTAACATTGCAATCACCTAACATTTGAACAAAAATTCCAAAGGGAAGACACAGATAAAGATCTAGAAAGAAAAAAAAAAAAAAAGTGATGCCAGGGGGAAAGAACAATTTGGGGGAATGAAGCATTTAAAAACCTCTAACTCCTATCTTCAGAAATCCCAAGATGCTATTTTTCCATAGAAAAATAAGAGATCATTTAAAAAGGAAGAGTCAAAGAAAAAAACAGAAATACTTACATTTGAAAGTATATTAAGTTTTAAAAAACCAAAGGACAATTTGGAAGTAAAGTCAAATATACCAAGAAGGAGAATAAAAAGAAGAGAATTAAAAAATATAAATGAAGAATTAATCTGCATGACCCAAGCATCAGACATTTCATTCTAATAGGAATTCTAGAAAGAGATAGAGATAATGAAAGAGAAAAATTATGTAATCAACAGTACAGTTAAGTTCCATGAGTGAAAGACATGAGATTCCAAAGTAAAAGACTTAACGTTAAAAGAAGACGACCCACAGTCAGAGAAATAGCTGGAAAGTTTTATAATGCTAAGAATAAGGATGTTGTAAGCTTTCAGATGGGGAAAAAAAAAAAAAGGTTATGGACACAGGAAGTTGACTGCTCACAATAATATTAGATGCCTTCATTATCATAAGGAGAAATAACCTTGAAACTTTAATCCTTAGTCAACCAAGTTATCAATAAAGTTTTAAGGGAGAAAACAATATGTTCATCATGCACAAAAATTTACCCCTCAGATAACTTTTCCTAGTAAGTTACTTGAGAAAACCCTAAATCAAAAAAGACATGAAAATAAGAAGTGAGACAAACATTCTAGAGAAGCAGTGAGGATAAAAGCTGGGAACAGTCCTAGAGAATAGTCTGAATGGGAACAATTGAATGATGGCCCTGAGAAGATCTCTGGAAAGGAAGAGTCCATAGTTTACTGAAAGGAGTTTTTGAAAATAAGATGATAAAGGCAAATAATGTGAGAAAATAAAATGCCATCAAAACAAAAAATGAAAACTATATACTGAAAAATCATAGATAGCATATATTCTTTGCGTATGTCTTAACTACATAGTTACAAGAATGTAAATGCCATTTGTTGGTTTTCAACTTTTAGATTCAACTTAATAAAGCACATAATCCCAGTTAACACTCTAAAGGGTATTGGTTATAAAATAAATTGGAAGGGTGAAAAGGAAAGGAAATCAGAAAGAAAAGGTAGCATCAATTATATAAAATCAGAATCCGTATATCTATACATGATTGATAAGAGACAAACATTTAAATATTTTAACTATAATATTATTGCAAAGAGAGCCAATAGAGAAACTTCATGCAATGTTAGGACCATATTGGAGGAAAATGAGAAGGGAAGTAGCAACAACATAAGCAAGGGGAATCATAGTTCATCAAGGAGGAAGTCACTATACTGTCTGCAATTGAAACTCACTAATAATGATATGGGCATAGATTATTTTGACACCTGGATATAATACCAACAGGCACATGCTCAGACTGGTTGCCCATGAGAAGTGGGGCTGGTGGCCATGAAGCAGAAATTGTTGCATCTTAACATTAGCCTTTCTTGTCCTTTTTGATTTTTCAATCAGGGGCATTTATTGCTTTGATACAAATAATACTGAGGAAAAAATGAAATAAGGGGAAATATTGAAGTAGATTTGTTATGTATCATCAAAGACATCTCTAAGACATATGATTGAATGATAAATGCATTTTAGAGAAAGGTACCTAGAGATGATCTCATTTATTTTGGAAACCAAAAAACAATTCAACAAAAAATCCACAGTACAACATTGTAAAACACGTATGAATATATATAGACAAATGTATTTAAAATACATTAGAAATCATCTGGAAGTATCCACACCAAACCAATGTCCAATTTTACCTCTCAGAAAGGAATAGAAACCTGGGGATGGTCCGAAATATTACAATATTTTATAAAGAAAATAAATTCATGTGTTACTTTGTAATTTAAAGTAAATGTTAAAAGTAATAGCAGCAGATCTTGACCTGTTAATTGATAAGTCCTGACTAGTATGTGAGGTTTGTATAGCTTTGGTCCAATTTCCTTTTTAATTTCTACAGTATTACAATTTGGCTTGTAAACAAATACAATTCATTAATACTGAAAACACTTTCTTATCTTAAAAAATCAATAGCCCCTTCGATAGCTCTTGCTATATCTTTGAATAATTAAGAGTCACCCTCTCTGATAATGTGTGTGCTGCTTAGGGAAGCATGCACATTTTGCTCTGCTTTAATTTGTTCATCTATTAAACTTGGTTTAATTTTAATTATCCAGCAACCATTAGCATGCACTTTTATGCAGAGAGGAAAGGCAAGCTTAAATCTGTACTCCCTGAGTATCACTGTTTATTACATTTACCAGTGGGTAAAATAAAATTAAAACTTTTGCAGGAATTTAGAGATGCAAATAAAAACATTCAACATCCCTTTGCGGTAGGGCTGTAGACAGAGGTGGGTACCATGAGCATTTCAGAAACTCAAATAAGAGGGGCAAAATATTCTAAAGTCATTCATGCAAGAAAGTGAAGCAGGTGGTTTCCTTTATGGCCACCTTTTCCTGGACACCCCAACATGACATCTATTTCAAATATTCTACCTTGTTGTCTCTGTGGAGCATTAAAGAACTCATAAAAATTCCAGCAACTTAGGATGCAAAACACATCACATTTAGTAACCATATTGTCTGAACCACTGGTGCAAGAGATAGTTTGCCATAGTCTAAGCACTAGATATGATGCACCTGGGTCTGAGATGGGTTATCTGCTAAGGTACCAAGAGTCTTAGCAGCTACACGAAGGCAGTAGGGCAAATTCACATCACACATTAGAGATACAAAGTTTTAGAGACAAAGCCAAACACCCAGAATAATGGTTCCAGGAATTTGATCATGGAAAGCAAAAAAAGAAACAGAAACGCAGGAGCACAGCCATCCCATCCTTCTGGCCTCCCCCCTATCTGGCAAAGGAAGACTAGTCTGGGGACACGGAATGTGAGAGCCTAAGGTTTCTAGCTTCACTTGGTTGTGAATGTGGGTGATCACATCTCTCCCTCCCAGTCTCTCCCAAAACTCCTGTGAAACATAATAAAGTAAGGCTAACTTGCACCTAGTATTAATAGATAAATAAATCCTGAAGATCTAATGCACAGTACAGGGATTAGAGTCAATATTGCATTACAATCATCATACTTACTAAGAGATTAGATCTTAATGATTCCCACCACAATGAGAAATGATAAATATGGGACATGAGGGGCTAGTTAATACTACAATGGTAATCACATTGCAATATATAGATGTATCGAAGCAACACATTGTACAACTTAAACTTACACAATGTTTCATGCTGAATATATTTCCATTTAAAAAATGTAAAGCCAAGCTAGATTTTTGAAAAAGAAAGTAGGCTATGAAATGGCCCTTTGTTGATTATTTTGTCCCATTGGTTTCTTTTTAAAAATTTTATTGGAGTATAGTTGCTTTACAATGTTGTGTGAGTTTCAGGTATAGAACAAAGTGAATCAGTTATAAATATACTTGTATCCACTCTTTTTTCTTTTAGATTCTTCTCCCATATAGGCCATTACAGATTATTGAGTAGAATTCCTTGGGCAATACAGCAGGTTCTTATTAGTTATCTATTTTATACATGTATGTATGCTCAGCATACACCAAAGCATGTGTATGCTCTGTAATGTTCAACTCTTTGCAACCCCATGGACTATATAGTTCACCACGCTCCTCTGTAGATGGCATTTTCCAGGCAACAATATTGGGGTGGGTTGCCATTTCCTACTCTGTGTCTCCTGCATTGGCAGGTGGATTTTTTTTACAATTTGAACCACCTGGAAGCCCCATTTTATATATACATAGTACTATATATATGTCAATCCCAATCTCTTAAGTTCTTCCTCCTCCACCCCCTATCTACTAGCCATAAAAAAGAATAAAATGATGCCATTTGGAGCAATGTAGATGGACCTAGAGATAGTCACACTGCGTGAAGTCTAAGTCAGACACAGAAATAAAATATATATGATATCATTTATATGTGGAATCTTAAAAAAGGGGTACAAATGACATATGTCCCATTAGATTTTGATTTCAAGCTTTCACAGTCCCTTTAGGCTCCTTATTCCACCTGTTCCCTCTGAGGTCTCAGGAAATGGCACAGCAGCTTCCCCTCCTCCCCCACCTCTAAGAAGCCTCTGTTACACAAACCTATTTGCATCTGCTTACTTCCTCCTGTGCTGTGAGCTTAGTTGCTTTAGACATGTCTGACTCTTTGCAAACCTGTGCACTGTAGCCTGCCTGGCTCCTTTGCCCATGGAATTCTCCAGGCAAGAATACTGGAGTGGGCTTGCCATGCCGTCCTCCAGGGGACCTTCCCAACCCTCCTACGTCTCCATATTCATAGATGAGAAAACACTGCCTAAGCAAAGCCAATCTTTCACTTGTGCTCTGGATTTTCTTTCCTGCTGATCTCCTCAAGAATGTGAAAGTCAAAGTCACTCAGTCGTGTCTGACTCTTTGTGACCCCATGGATGATTATAGCCCACCAGGCTCGCCTGTTCATGGATTTCTCCTGGGAAGAATTTGAGTGGGTTGCCATTCCCTTCTCCAGGGGATCTTCCCAACCCAGGGACTGAACCACCGTCTCCTGCATTGCAGGCAGATTCTTTTCCGAGCCATTGACCTGTGATCAGGAATGTACACTAACAGATACCTAACTTCTCCATTGTCCTGAGGGGAGACTTGCCCCCACTTAACTTGTCCCATCAGTTTTAGCTCTCCTAGTTCTGAATCATGGTCTCTAAAGTTTTGCTAAATGCCCCTTCATGCCTCTGAGCCATGTGACTGCCTCTGACCCATGCTGTGTTCCCTGTTATACTTCCCATATCCACTGTTTGTCTAACTCTATTTTAATTGTTAAGATACTGAAAGGCATTACTGATTCTAGAAAGCCAGCTTTGACACTCTCCCAGTTTAAGTTAAATATGTCTTCTCTCTACTCTCACAGTATCCAATGTTTATAATTCAATTATTGGTCAGTTTCCACTTGTCTGTGAGCTTCTTGGGAGTAGTGACCATGTGATAACATTTTTGTAGAATAGGCAGTCAATAAACATTTGCCAAATGAACAAATGAAGCATTTTTCACCTATTGTTGCATTTTTCCTGTTTTAAAGTAACCAAATTGAGAGTTTCTTTCCCCAGTATACTTCCTAACACAGTACCTAGCAATAAAGAAGCTGAAGGGCAAAGAATAAAACTTACCTGCAGAGCACATCCTGTCCAAAGAAATCAAGAGCCTCTTATCTGCTCTTATGTAAAAAATACACTGAGAAAAAAGAATTACATATACACTAAATCATCCAAGATATTCTCTCACAATAGGAAACCTTTCATTGCTCAATAATATTTTTCCTCTAGAGGAAGAGAAATTTTTTCTCCTGTTTGACATTGTAAAACATTAATTTCTCCCACAAAACTCTAAGAAAAGATTTCCTTTCTTTTCTAAATTTTCTCTGAGATGGAAAAGATAATTTTTTTTCAATCAACATAGGTATTGGTCTTTAAACAAAATATTCCTAAATCAGAAGGATATGAAACTAAACATTTCTTTGAAAACAGGACTTTATAAAAAGTATGCTGACATTTATGTGCAATAAAAACTGATTTATAAACACAGGACCATTAATTAATTCAACATCATAATCTAATAATCAGCAAGGCAAAAGGAGAAAGTTGTATATGTCCCAAATTCAACTGTAATAAATGTGGTATTGCTCTTTCAGACAACATAGTAGCCTGGAGCCACCATCACCTCATAACTCTTGGTGGAAGACGGGGGCACCTCCCACCACAAAAGCTAAGTATGTCTTTCCCAGCCTGTCTTGGTGCCAGATGCAGACTGTGACCAAGCTCTGCCCATCAGATGAAATGAGCTCCTCTTTGAATCAGCCCAGTAAAGCAAGCACCACATATATCCTTCCTAGTGAAAGCAGTGGCAGCTCCAAGCAGTTTCTGGACTTGGCCAAGGGAGCTGGTGTGGAGCTTCTGGTGGGAGTATTTAGTGCTCACAGTTGGAAGCATCATCTGCATAAGCCGCAGCATCATTGCCCAGACATGCAACAATGGTTTATCCTCTGGAACTTCTCTGAGGTAGATTTTAGGCATTTTTCCTGGTAGCTTATCTCTATGTTTAGTTCTCCAGCCTTTCCAGAGGTATTCTAACTGTCTCATTCCCATTAATAAATCTCTTTTCTGCTTCAAACAGCCAGAGTAGAGTAATGTTTCCTATTTGCAACTAAAAGCTCTGCCTGGAGGAAGAAATGACGACCTACTCTAGTACTCTCGCCTGGAAACTTCCATGGACAGAGGAGCCTGGCAGGCTACAGTCCACGGGGTCACACAGACTCCAATGCCACTGCACACAAGAGCCCTGATACAGAAGTAAACATTTCAACTTAATAAGTTCTTCTCAGTTTTTCTCCCTCAATAGAGCAGAACAGAGGAGAGAGGCAGGAGGGGAGAGACTAGGATAGATGTGTATGATCTGTGATGTGAGCCAGTAGTTAGCCAAACGTCTGCAGGTCACCTGCACCATAGTCATGAGGAACACTCATGTCCAAACGTAGATCCCCCAGACCCACTAAACCCAAAGCAGTGCACAAACCTGTGAGACCATGTTTCTAACAAGAAGTCCAGGGGATTATCACAGAGAGGAAAGTTCAGGAGCCACTGCCATAAAATGAAATCCTTAAGGGTCGCAGCTGTTCCTTCCTTATGTCTGTGCCTGACAATTCCATCCATTAACTATTAGAAGAGTGTTGTTACAAAGCAGAAAATAGTTAAACATTGGACAAGGCACTTGATACCTCTGGGCTTTCATTTTCTTGAGGCTTAAAGGTTTCTTGAACTTGTGACATAAGACTGAATATAAATTTTTACAAGATAAATGGCCCATGTTCATTATTTCATAATCTGAAGAATTAATGAAATTACAGTAGTAATGACAAAGGCCTGTGTAGATAAAATTATATATCGATACTTAAACATGGGGTGATTTAAATTTAAATAGAAAAGATGAACGTGAGTAGTGATAAGATCTTAAGACTCATTTCAATGGAAATCAAAATAAGTAAATCAAAATAAAGTATCTGTAGGCCCTGACCCTAAGAAAAATAGGAATTTATTTTATAAAATATGGAGCATCTTTGCCATAATGTTTCTATAAACTCCACTTCTAGGGATTTAAACCTGTAAATGAAAGTGTTAGTCACTCAGTCATGCCCAACTCTTTGCAACCCCACAGACTGTAGCCTGTCAGCCTTCCCAGTCCATGGGATTTTTCCAGGCAAGAACACTGGAGTGGGTTGCCATTTCCTTCCCCAGTGGATCTTCCCAGCCCAGGGATTGAACCTGGGTCTTCCATATTGCAGGCAGTCTCTACCACCTGAGTCAAAGTTCACAATTAATCCTCTAACAAAATTTCCAAATATTATAATAATATCTTATAATAGCAACACCTGTCTTAACATTAAACTTACTAAATACTAATGCTCCAGTTCCTACCTCCTACCTCTCTCAAACCATCTGCATTCTCTCATCCATGTCTTTAAATATATTATCCTGTTATTAAGGCTTGGAAATAGAATTTCACAGCAGACAAATTGTCCATTGTCCCCTTTCTCCCCTACGTTTCCTGGTCTCCTTGCAATTAGATGAAGTCATGCAACTATTTCTTTCCAGTGAAGTGGCAGTGACATTGATATGTGCTGCTTCCAGTTCAAGGCAATGAAAACTCATAGGAGATTCTACAACACTCTCCTTTCCTAGAATGGAGACTAAGAAACTAGGCAGGCTGAAGGTTCTAGATGGGCACCCAGAAGTGCTGAAGCCTAGGTCACCAAGTGATATAGTGGGACTCAGACCCCCTAACAGCCCTGCAGGAACATGAAATGCAAAAGAGAAGTGAACTACTGCATCCAACCCCAGAGCATTAAAATTATTTCAGCATCATAACTAAATTCATATATGTATCTTCTAATATTGGCCACCTCATGCAAAGAGTTGACTCATTAGAAAAGACTTTGATGCTGGGAGGGATTGGGGGCAGGAGGAGAAGGGGATGACAGAGGATGAGATGGCTGGATGGCATCACTGACTCAATGGATGTTGAGTCTGAGTGAACTCTGGGAGTTGGTGATGGACAGGGAGGCCTGGTGTGCTGCAATTCATGGGGTCGCAAAGAGTCGGACACGACTGAGCTACTGAACTGAACTGAATATAAACATTTTCCCCATTCTATAACTTATGAGCACATAGTTGAGTTATAAGGAGTAGAGTGAAGAACAGGAAAGAAGTGAATTGAGGTCAGCTGTACTCCTCTCCTAAAGGAGACTGGCAACCCCTACCCATCTCTCGCACATTGCAAGGAAAGGCAAGAACCAGCCTATACACAGGTGGGTGCTATCTGCTCAAGAACCACATAGAGTTTTCTGAATATCAGAAATTCAAACTATCCAGAAACTGACTAAAAAATTATCCCCTTTAAAGTATGTTAAAAGAGGAAATTTAGACAATGGCTGATATTTCTTATCTGCAACAACAAATTTACTTTTTATGAGTGGGAAACATACATAGCCATGTATGATATGTAAGAAAATGCCCCTAAAAATTCTGGAGCATTCACAGAAGTATTCTTTTGGTTTTAAAGTTTTGTTTTGGGGAATAAAACTAAATCTGCAAGCATTTTTGGCAGGAAGGTACTAAGTTAATCAATGTCTATGGAGAATTTGAGTGTATCACTTAAAAATCACTTTAATAAAGACGACACATAAAGTCCAAATTCTTGTGTGTGCTTAGTCACTCAGTCATGTCTGACTCTTTGTGACCCCATGGACTATAGCCTGCCAAGTTCCTCTACCTATGGAATTTTCCAGGCAAGAATACTGGAGTAGGATGCCATTTCCTACTACAGGGGATCTTCTTGACCTAGGGATTGAACCCACATTTCTTGCATCTCCTGCATTGGCAGGTGGATTCTTTACCATCAACGTCACCTGGGAAGCCCTCTAAATTCTTATTCTAGTGAAGGTGAAAGTCACTCAGTCGTGTCCAACTCTTTGTGACCCCATGGACTATATAGTCCATGGAGTTCTCCAGGCCAGAATACTGGAGTGGATAGCCTTTCACTTCTCCAGGGGATCTTCCAACCCAGGGATTGAACCCAGGTCTCCTGCATTGCAGGTGGATTCTTTACCAGCTGAGCCACAAGGGAAGCCCTATATACATAAGAGAGAGCAGAGGTGATGCTCACCCACTTGTCTTGCTACACACTGAGCGATGGAATCTATTCCCCATGAAAGCAAGTGTGTAATATATCTCTTCTGAACTAAGTGACTATGGTCCTCTTGACCTTCTTCCTCTGTCTAGGGATGGAAATTTCTCCTGCAGGATACTTCAGTGAAGTTACAAAAGTACCCATACCAGAATCCCCTTCCAATGGAGAATGAAATTAGGTTAAGACCTGCAGAGTGAAAAACAAATTGAATTGAACTGAATGGCTATCTGATCCATACTCAGGCTCATCTCCAAGCAGAAACTTGAGTTTCAAGGCAGAACTGGCATCAACAAGAACATGCTCTTGGTCCATGTGGCAGAGCTCACAGCTGACTGTGCAACTACCCAGAAATGAACCCCTGAGTCAACTTCTTTTTTGAAACTGTCTTGGTCTCTAACATTTTTTAAAAATAGATTGACTATGTCTAAACAGTTCTATCCATCTCTTTAGAGGATTTTCTAATGTGCAACTGCAAGATTAGAATAATAAACCTTTGGTGAATAAAAAGTCTAAAGAAAACCTTTCACAGTGACATTTGCAAAGCATAGCTGTCTGTATTATCTGTCAAGTCTAAAATCACTTTATAGAAACAAGTTAGGAAACATTAGGCAAATTAGACAAACTAGGACATCTTTTTTAGAACGAAACACAATCCAGGTGTCAGACTGTCAAATTATGGTATCCGTCTCTACCTCAGAATGGAATGGGCATCAACTCATAAACCATAGCCTGGCTGGCAGATGTGTTGGACCTTCTTTCCACAGAAATACAAACCCATGCTTTGATCTAACAGTATCTTTGGTGGTGCACACATATTCACAGTTAATCTGGCCTCCAAAGAGGAGGCTTATTTTATTGTGATAGTATGCGTCCTGGGCATTTCCTATTCCAATTTGCATACCTTCTTACTTCACAAGTACAGGTAGTGTGGAAATATACATGGATCTTGGCCTCAGTTCAATCTGGATTTGATGCCAATTCTGTTACTTTCTATCTGTGAAATCATAAAGAATACATTTAATCACTCTGAGCATCTGCTCATCTACAAAAGATTTACTTCAAGGTGTTATTTGTAGAACGAAATTGATCCATAAGGTTTCCAGTAAATGACATATTTGATAGCTTACAGTGAAAGATATTAGATTCATGATCTCTGAAGAAGAAAATTTAGCTTCAGGACCAGGGAACAGGCTTAATCACTCAAGAGATTTTGTGTAGCAGAATTTTATTGAATTATAAAAAGGGACAGAGAAAGCTTCTGACATAGACATCAAAAGTGGGATGGAGAGTGCCCCACCCACTAGTCTTAGCAAGGGAGCTATATACTTTTTCAATTGATTATTACAGTTCAGTTCAGTCGCTCAGTCATGTCCGACTCTTTGCAACCCCATGGACTGCAGCACGCCAGGCCTCCCTGTCCATCACCAACTCCGTTGTTTACTCAAACTCATGTCCATTAAGTCAGTGATGCCATCCAACCATCTCATCCTCTGTTGTCCCCTTCTCCTTCTGCCTTCAATCTTCCCCAGCATCACGGTCTTTTCCAATGAGTCAGTTCTTCGCATCAGGTGGCCAAAGTATTGCAGCTTCAGCTTCAGTATCAGTCCTTCCAATGAATATTCAGTACTGATTTCCTTTAGGATGGACTAATTGGATCTCCTTGCAGTCCAAGGGACTCTCAAGAGTCTTCTCCAACACCACAGTTCAAAAGCATCAATTCTTTGGTGCTCAGCTTTCTTTATAGTCCAACTCTCACATCCATATATGACTACTGGAAAAATCACAGCTTTGACTAGATGGACCTTTGTTGGCAAAGTAATGTCTCTGCTTTTTTGTCTCAAGGTTGTAAAGGTCTTGCCAGACCCACTCCCACAACATACATTTTAAGATGATGGGATTAGTCAGAAGGTTCCTGTTAAGAAGGAGAAACATGTCCTCAAGCAAGATACATTGTTATATTGACTAAGACAAAGCAATGTAGAAAAAAAGTTTGTCCTTTTCTCCTCCTTGAGAACTCCATACCGGTGTGTGCTCCTCAAGAGCCCCAGACCCCTTTCTCCTCCTCGGGGACCCGAGACTTCTTATCAACCTACCTAAGAATTCACTCTCTCATATTCTATTAATGATATATTCACGAATAGGTCTTATCTATCTTATCTACAAGCTTAAAAACTGTGAAAGCACAAGAAATTTTCCTTGCCCAAGCTTTTCCTTAAGAAATCCTCTTCTTCCATTTCCAGTTTTTTAAGGAATCTCCACACTGTTCTCCATAGTGGCTGTACTAGTTTGCATTCCCACCAACAGTGTAAGAGGGTTCCCTTTTCTCCACACCCTCTCCAGCATTTATTGCTTGTGGACTTTTGGATCACAGCCATTCTGACTGGCGTGAAATGGTACCTCATAGTGGTTTTGATTTGCATTTCTCTGATAATGAGTGATGTTGAGCATCTTTTCATGTGTTTGTTAGCCATCTGTATGTCTTCTTTGGAGAAATGTCTTTAGTTCTTTGGCCCATTTTTTGATTGAGTTATTTATTTTTCTGGAGTTGAGCTGTAGGAGTTGCTTGTATATTTTTGAGATTAGTTGTTTGTCCGTTGCTTCATTTGCTATTATTTTCTCCCATTCTGAACGCTGTCTTTTCACCTTGCTTATGGTTTCCTTTGTTGTGCAGAAGCTTTTAAGTTTAATTAGGTCCCATTTGTTTATTTTTGCTTTTATTTCCAATATTCTGGGGGGTGGGTCATACAGGATCCTCTGTGATTTATGTCAGAGAGTGTTTTGCCTATGTTCTCCTCTAGGAGTTGTATAGTTTCTGGTCTTACGTTTAGATCTTTAATCCATTTTGAGTTTATTTTTGTGTATGGTGTTAGAAAGTGTTCTAGTTTCATTCTTTTACAAGTGGTTGACCAGTTTCCCAGCACCACTTGTTAAAGAGATTGTCTTTAATCCATTGTATATTCTTGCCTCCTTTGTCAAAGATAAGGTGTCCATAGGTGCGTGGATTTATCTCTGGGCTTTCTATTTTGTTCCATTGATCAATATTTCTGTCTTTGTGCCAGTACCATACTGTCTTGATAACTGTGGCTTTGTAATAGAGCCTGAAGTCAGGTAGGTTGATTCATAAATAAACAAATGGGACCTAATTAACCTTAAAAGCTTCTGCACATCAAAGGAAAC
>NW_011494738.1:3139150-3142037 GCF_000754665.1 Bison bison bison | reverse complement strand
CATTGTATATTCTTGCCTCCTTTGTCAAAGATAAGGTGTCCATAGGTGCGTGGATTTATCTCTGGGCTTTCTATTTTGTTCCATTGATCAATATTTCTGTCTTTGTGCCAGTACCATACTGTCTTGATAACTGTGGCTTTGTAATAGAGCCTGAAGTCAGGTAGGTTGATTCCTCCAGTTCCATTCTTCTTTCTCAAGATTGCTTTGGCTGTTCGAGGTTTTTTGTATTTCCATACAAATTGTGAAATTATTTGTTCTAGCTCTGTGAAGAATACCGTTGGTAGCTTGATAGGGATTGCACTGAATCTATAAATTGCTTTGGGTAGTATATTCATTTTCACTATATTGATTCTTCCAATCCATGAACATGGTATATTTCTCCATCTATTAGTGTCCTCTTTGATTTCTTTCACCAGTGTTTTATAGTTTTCTATATATAGGTCTTTAGTTTCTTTAGGTAGATATATTCCTAAGTATTTTATTCTTTCTGTTGCAATGGTGAATGGAATTGTTTCCTTAATTTCTCTTTCTGTTTTCTCATTATTAGTGTATAGGAATGCAAGGGATTTCTGTGTGCTGATTTTATATCCTGCAACTTTACTATATTAGTATATTAGTTCTAGTAATTTTCTAGTGGAGTCTTTAGGGTTTTCTATGTAGAGGATCATGTCATCTGCAAATAGTGAGAGTTTTACTTCTTCTTTTCCAATTTGGATTCCTTTTATTTCTTTTTCTGCTCTGATTGCTGTGGCCAAAACTTCCAAAACTATCCCACTGCTGGGCATACACACTGAGGAAACCAGAAGGGAAAGAGATACGTGTACCCCAATGTTCATCGCAGCAGTGTTTATAATAGCCAGAACATGGAAGCAACCTAGATGTCCATCAGCAGATGAATGGATAAGAAAGCTATGGTACATATACACAATGGAGTATTACTCAGCCATTAAAAAGAATACATTTGAATCAGTCCTAATGAGGTGGATGAAACTGGAGCCTATTATACGGAGTGAAGTAAGCCAGAAGTAAAAACACCAATACAGTATAATAATACATATATATGGAATATAGAAAGATGGTAACAATAACCCGGTGTACGAGACAGCAAAAGAGACACTGATGTATAGAACAGTCTTATGGACTCTATGGGAGAGGGAGAGGGTGGGAAGATTTGGGAGAATGGCATTGAAACATGTAAAATATCATGTATGAAACGAGATGCCAGTCCAGGTTCGATGCACGATACTGGATGCTTGGGGCTAGTGCACTGGGACGACCCAGAGGGATGGTATGGGGAGGGAGGAGGGAGGAGGGTTCAGGATGGGGAAGATGTGTATACCTGTGGCGGATTCATTTTGATATTTGGCAAAACTAATACAATTATGTAAAGTTTAAAAATAAAATAAAATTTAAAGTTATATAAAAAAAAAGAAATCCTCTTCTTCCAACCATCTTTCAAGATCACAAGAGCCAATTGTCTAACCTGAGGACTCAGACCTACTTTATTCAAGGCAAAGGTTTAGGGATATAAAATCTGCCCTGAGTTGACAACTGCAAGGTACTCAGTAATTACTCAAGACAGAAGTTCAGAAGTGACTGTACATTCCATAACCTTAAAAAACAGACAAGAAAACCATGCCCATCTGAAGTCTTTACAGATCTCAGTAATTGATAACCTCTTGAAAACGGAAACTCCATTAATCTTAAAAATGGTACAAATATGTTCATGACAAAGTCCAGTTTTTCCTTCCACATATTAAAAGAAAGCAGGTAAACTATCCTGACTTTCTAACATTAAAATGGAAAATGGTTAATTTCATATTTTAGTAAATTCACTTTATCTAAGCAATTTTCTAATTTCACCATTAACTTGTTGCCTTTGTTATTTACTAATACTTTCTAATTTTATGTTGATTCTCTTACAATATTTTCTCAGTTTCCAAAAATTGCAGAAGCATTTTAGCTAAGAAAAAAATGCAGTAGCTTATGTATATTGAGTTCTGTACTGTTTTCCAAAAATTATGCTATATGCAAAGAACACTGCTGGTGAACCATTAAACAATTAGAAGATAAATGCCGAGTGGAAATTAAGTTCATTTCAGTCAGTCACCATCCTAGTGTTTTATCTATAAAGTTGTCATGAGATATTTAATCACAATTGTGTAGAATCATATAGAATTGGAATTTTAAAAATGAGTTTTTCTCATGTTAGCCCCATTTTTATCTAATAGGGGAGTTTTTTTCATGAAGCACTTAAGAATTAATAAATTATATTACCATGAATTCATTCTGATGATATAATAAGTATCAGATTTAACAATCATGAAAACAAAAACAAATTTAGCAATTTATGCTATTACAGAAAAAGGATTTACAGGCATGAGACATGCTTAATTGTGTTCATTTCCTCTTTTCTCTATAAAATATATCTTTAAAGGGAAAAGATATAATCTTCATCTTTCATGAAACTGTGTAATTTCCTTAATTGGTAGAATCTAAGCAAATGATAAAAAATAATTTAGATTTTCATAAAAAATGCTGTGTGTGAACAAAGTGTTCTTCAGAACTCCAGTAGTAAGGAATTCCAATAGTAATAAGAGGAACGCATAGGATTGTTTAAATTGAACAGAATTTAGTGAAGATACCCTCTAAATAAAATCAGACAGAATAAGTATGTTAATGCATTGCCCTTGTACCTTCTTCCGTGATACTCTTACCAATAAATGCTTTCCTTCATGCCACCTTCAAAGTATTCAGCTCAAACCTGCAAAGCCAGACATATGGGCACAATGCCCATCTTCTCTATATATCCCATCTTTTCTAGATACACATTCTGTTTCACTACAGATTACATCAAGACCAAAGACCCCTACTAAAAGGTGAATCT
>NW_011494738.1:3125902-3139050 GCF_000754665.1 Bison bison bison | reverse complement strand
TTTTTTTTTTTTTTTTGACACCTTGAAGCATAATAGAGTTGTTATAGATTCTAAACTCATTAACACCATATATTTAGTCTCTAATTAAATTCCCAATTGATTTTTTTGAGGTCATTTTCATCTTAGAAATTTAGGGAACATTCTTTGTTTCAAATTCCAATAGTGACAGACTTCAGAATTGTAAAAGACTGCTCTTTACAATAAGATTTAATATTTTAAAGAAATATACATATGCCCATAAAGTTTTGGATGATTACACTCCAATTTGCATAACTATTATTTATGTGAAAAGGGAACGGAAAGTAATACTCCTCCAATTAAAATAAATAAATACAATTTTTTAAAAAAGAAAAGGAAATGGTACTTTACATTTTCTTAGTTTTGTTTTTGTTTACTACTTTTACCATAATGAACCTATATTAATAACTATTTTTAAACCTTTCAGAAAAGAATGTTTGCTGTTCATATTATAAAATATGGAAAAAAGTAGATTTTTTTCTCACCATCACCATTACCACCAAAGGATAAAAACAAGGTATTAATCCACTGAATAAAGTATTTGGGGTTCTCTCTTTATTAATGAGAGGGGGAAAAAAAAAGTAAAGCAGTTTTTATGAAACTAATACAAGATTTCCCCTTATCCAGACTGTTGAAAAGTCAGAGGGTCAGACACAATTATAACTAGAAACAGACTGATGTGGTATCTAAGTTGGAGAGCTCAGGCAGCCAAAATTCATAATATAGCAGCTTTCAAATATTGATGAGTGACTGTAGAAAGAGCAATAACATGAGAAATGATGGACTTTGGAAGAAGGCTTTTGAAGAGAAGTGAGATTTATCATAGAAAATTGAATGAAACTTAATAGAATAGCCAGACTTTCAATGAGCAATTAAGAAAGGATAAGTGAAAGAAAAATTAGAATCACCTCCTATAAAACTGAAAATACAAAGAATACGCACTCTGACTTGTATAATGTGGTGAACACATAAATATTGAATTGTGCTACTTATTAATAATACATTGAAAACATCTTAAGATCCATAAAAGAAACTTGTACAGAAGAAAATGCAGCTTATCCAGAGACACTGGAGTATTCTCTAAAGAAATCAAAAGGTAGAATCATGACCAAAAGAAAAAAACAGCCCTTCATATATTGTGTATACTGTGCATAGCATGAAAATGCGTGCATCACCTCTTCCCCTCAGTTTATATGTTTTTTCATAAGTTGGTCCTAGGTTTACATGCTACACTCTTCCTGGGTATTTAGAGATTTTTTTTAACATGCACGAGAAAACAAACAAAACCACAAAAGCAAAATATGTAAGGCATTTCTAACTCAGATATAACTCGTAAAATGAGTCCTTCCATCTTCATTTAATCTATCAATGACCACCAGAGAGTCTGGAATCTAAACTCTATGGGTTTCAATGAAGGTCAGAAGAAGTTTAAAGTTTGTAGTAAATTTCAGTGAATAAGTAAAATGTGGGAGAATACCAGTGATCTAGAAACCTCAACTAACATTCTAGTATAATGTTCCAAAAACCCACAAACAAGAAAAAAAATAGTCAGAAATATAAAACGGTCATGTAATACATGGCTCTATTTCTTCAAGGAAGATAAAAACAAAGATTATGAGTCAAGCCCAACTTGCGAAGAAATCTAAAAAAACTACTATATTCAAATTACCTGAGACCCACTTTCCCCCACATACGACCATTTTCCCCAGCCTAAATCTGCGCTCCTCACGAGGTCTTAAATGGCAACACCACCACAATGAATCATACTATCTTCTCCACAAGGCAAATTTTTTGTTTTTTCACTTTGACTAGGAATTGGACGAGAATTAACTTGTAGGAAGTTCCTGGCACTATGCTCAGTGCTCCATGTGTATTGTCTAAACTTCCACTAAATGGATATGCATTTGAGTTATCAAACACCTTCTTTTTATTTTTTATTTTATTTTTTTTTTACCTGGACTGGCATCTCGTTTCATACATGACATTTCACATGTTTCAATGCCATTCTCCCAAATCTTCCCACCCTCTCCCTCTCCCACAGAGTCCATAATCCTGTTCTATACATCAGTGTCTCTTTCGCTGTCTCGTATACAGGGTTATCGTTACCATCTTTCTAAATTCCATATATATGCGTTAGTATACTGTACTGGAACACCTTCTTTTTAAAACGCAAACACTTCTTAAAGAGTTGAGCCTCTATTGTCCACTCAAACTGTCTAGCAAATGTAAGGTAAGTTGTGTGAAAGGAGGTGGGAGGGGAATAGAACACAAGGAAGCTAACTTTGGACCACCATTTATTGCTCTCGGTAGGGCAAAGAAGCATCCCTCAACAGAATACCTCAGTGGAAAACGTGAAGCAACATCGGCATACTAAGTTCAGGGCACCTGGACTGAGCAATATTAGGGAATGGAAGAGAAGTACAGAAGGAAGGTGGCAGGATATTTGAAAGAACCTCCATTTCAGAATTTTTCAAGGGACCTGTGAGGGGACCAGGAGTTCACTTTTCTCTTTTTCCTCTTCTTGTTTATTCCAAATTTTCAAATTTATACTATCTACTCAGTAGATATTAAATGGGTAATTTAAGCTTGACTGGGATTTGATTTGCTATCTTAATTCAAATACACCTATGCTTATTTCCAACTAGATATCTAGCTGTTACCTAAACATTGAGAGTACGATTCACCTTTTTGTGACTCCAGCAATAAACTGTATAGATAATTTCTTATTCCCAAACCTAAGAGTTAGTGTCCTGAGAATTTCTGTGGTAGAAAATTGGCAGTTAAAAATCCAAAAGAGAGGAGATACATGTCAGTGCCTGGCTAATTCATTTTGTTGTACAGGAGAAGCTAAAACAAAACATTGTAAACCAACTATACTCCAATAGAAGTTAATTTTTTTTAATTAAAGATATTTTGGGGGATACAGAAGTGAGGAGCAAGATAACAAAAGAAATTGTGAAAACATTCATATGTGTTTTTCTAGTCTCTAAAACAATACCACCATCCAACTGAACAACTTAGTATACCTTTTAAAATAGAAATGATGGGAAATTCACAATAAACTTCCATTTGTCATTCTTTGAATTTGCCAAAGTTATCAGGATTTGTTTTTGTTACATTTTTATTACACATTTGCAATTAATTTACTTTTTATTCAGTTAATTTGGTTTTCATTCCAATCCCAAAGAAAGGCAATGCCAAAGAATGCTCAAACTATCGCACAATTGCACTCATCTCACACGCTAGGAAAGTAACGCTCAAAATTCTCTAAGCCAGGCTTCAACAATACGTGAACCATGAACTTCCAGATGATCAAGGTGAATTTAGAAAAGGCAGAGGAACCAAAGATCAAATTGCCAGCATTCACTGGATCATCGAAACAGCAAGGGAGTTCCAGAAAATCATCTATTTCTGCTTTATTGACTGTGCCAAAACCTTTGACTGTGTGGATCACAATAAACTGTGAAAAATTTAAACTGAGGAAAATTCTGAGAGATGGGAATAGCAGACCACCTGACCTGCCTCTTGAGAAACCTATATGCAGGTCAGGAAGCAACAGTTAGAATTGGACATGGAACAGCAGACTGGTTCAAAATAGGAAAAGGAGTACATCAAGGCTGTATATTGTCACCTTGCTTATTTAACTTTTATGCAGAGTACATCATGAGAAATGCTTGGCTGAATGAAGCACATGCTGGAATCAAGATTGCAGGGGAAATATCAATAATCTCAGATATGCAGATGACACCACCCTTATGACAGAAAATGAAGAAGAACTAAAGAGCCTCTTGATGAAAGTGAAAAAGGAGAGTGAAAAGGTTGGCTTAAAGCTCAACATTCAGAAAATGAAGATCATGGCATCTGGTCCCATCACTTCATGGCAAATAGATGGGGAAATAGTGGAAACAGCATCAGACTTTATTTTGGGGGGCTCCAAAATCACTGCAGATGGTGATTGCAGCCATGAAATTAAAAGACTCTTATTCCTTGGGAGAAAAGTTATGACCAACCTAGATAGCATATTAAGAAGCAGAGACATTATTTTGCCAACAAAGGTCCATCTAGTCAAGGCTATGGTTTTTCCTGTAGTCATGTATGGATGTAAGAGTTGGACTATAAAGAACACTGAGTGCTGAAGAACTGATGCTTTTAAACTGTGGTGTAGAAGACTCTTGAGAGTCCCTTGGATTGCAAGGAGATCAAACCAGTCAGTCCTAAAGGATATCAGTCCTGAATATTCATTGGAAGGACTGATGTTGAGGCTGAAACTCCAATACTGTGGCCACCTGATGCAAAGGGCTGACTCGTTTGAGAAGACCCTGATGCTGGGAAAGATTGAAGGCAGGAGAAGGGGACAACAGAGGATGAGATGGTTGGATGGCATCACTGACTAAATGCACATGAGTTTGAGTAAACTCCAGGAGTTGGTGATGGACAGGGAGGTCTAGTGTGCTGCAGTCCATGGGGTCACAAAGAATCGGACTCCACTGAGTAACTGAACTGAACTGAATCCAACCTTTCTTCTAGTCTTTAAGCATGCCCAGCTGGCCTGTTCCCATTTGAGAATGACTCTGTTTCCTTTATAAACCTTAGATCAAACATTACCTCCTCAAAAAAGCCTGTATCCTTCCTTTAACCTATTCTTGCCCTCTACTTTCAGCCTACTGCCCAAAGTTGTCTATCTTATTACCCCACTTTATTTTGCTAACAAGGCTAATCTCTACCTGCAATGATAATATTTATTTGATTACTCACTGATTATTCCTTAACTCAAGGTTGAGCCTCATGACAGCAGAAACCTTAACTGTTTTAGCCCCCAAATCTTCCCAATACCTAGAAGAGTGCCTCGTGTGTAATCAACGAATATATTCATCTAAAGTATGACATATATGAAAACTTAGAAAAAAATAGTAGTCAAATGTTAATAATTGGTTGAGAGCCTCAAAGAAGCCACTTATGTTTTATTTTTATTTTTTATTGCAACCCATCAAAACTTATTTCAATGACCATAAAATACTTTTTAAATCACATAAAATTTTATTGGAAAAACACTTTATACCTCTTGCAATCATTTTCTAAAGTAACACTTTTATAAAGTAACTGTGTTCAAAGAATAAGGGATTTGGGGGTTAGGAAAACTAGGCACAGCAGGAAAACTGGTTTCCTTGCTAAGCCTCAGTCCTCTCATCTGGAGAATACGATGCTAATACAAACACATTCCCAAGGTTCTTTCCAAATCTAATTCCCCTCCACAGGGCAGACGAAAACTCTTGCAGCATGATGCATATTTATGCGTACATATATCACTGAGCTAGAGATGATGTTGTAGAATTCTGTCTAGGTAGCAGCTGTTAAGATTGATAGCGTGGTGGCCATATGCTGAAAACATCAGAATTTCCTACTGGGTCCAAGACTGCCATAAGTTGAGTTAAAAGTGGGTGTAGACATGATCTTTATTATCAGTGAGACAGAACTGAGGAGTGAGCCTCAGTTACCCTAGGATGGACAAGGTGAAGTTCTAGAGACAGATGTATTAACTTTTATAATTTACTGAATTGTCTGTAAAAGTTTACTTTCTAAGTTCTTTGAATTCAAGCCAAGTGAATGACTCGCTATTTCTCTCATTTGAGGTTCCAAAGTATTCTTCCTTGAGACTGCTGGAGACATTTTTTCCACACTACCAAAATGTTTAGATGTTTTAAAATAAAAATATATATTTCACTTTAATTTCAAAAATATATTAGCTAAAAGATTCAGAGTACAAATAAAATTAACTAAAACTAATGTGTATTTCAAGTTACACAAATGCTTGTGCATATCTACTGGAAGATGCAACGAAGTACTCTCAGATGCTTAAACTTGGTTTAATTAGTAAGCTTGAATTAAGGGAAGGAAATCAAAAGCTATTCTATACTTTGAAGAATAGAAAAATGAAAATACCAGGAGGCATGAGAGTAAAAGTTTAGTAGAATGAGTTATAACACCAGACTTATTTGTCTGTGATAAAAGGAGCCAAATACTCTTAATTGATATAGGAATAAAGTGAAAAGCAAATGTATAGGTTGTCAAAAGGAAAGAATGAGCAAGGATGGTATTATTGCATAGAACCATTGTACCTCCATGAAAGTCCAATGACATTTTAAAAATCTGTGTGGAGTGCAGAATTTTTCTTTAATGAGCAGAATTGACCCATGCATGCCAAGATATTCTTCATCCCTGGCACTCAACACCAGTAGATGCTAGAAGCACCCCCAGTTATAGTGACAAACCTAAACTCTATCAGATCTAATCTTCCTTTTATATAACAAGTAGTTCATGATATTCCCATTGTACTCCTAGAACAAAAGTCATAGATCATACACACCTCCTTACACACATGAATTTCAAAAATTCAATATAGTATGAATGGCTGAGGCCTAATGTGAAGGCAAGACAAAAGGAAAGTATAATAAAATATCATATTTATATATGTGAGTGCTCAAGCAGAGCTATGTTTGGAGCCATCATGACCTAATCTGATATTTTCTCCTGCCAGTGAGTAAGTTTGAACCTAAAAGGTCACTTGTAGGCAGAGTACAGAAAATCAAAGAGCAAAGATAAGGGTAAACACTCAGATAAAAACCTGAATTAGGTAAATCATAACAGAGTAAACTTATATATAGAAACAAAACAATCAAAAAACAAATAACAAGTCAAGATGAAATATAGATTATCAAAGCAGACAAAATGAGGTAGTATGGTATTCTTGCAGACAAACCACAATCTTTCTAATAGCGCAGCATTATAAAGTCATATAAATTCAAGTAGTTAATTCTTAGATGTGTAGAACCATCTCACACACTGCAAAATATCTGTCATCCTTGGACCCAGACACTAAACATTAATAGCAATCTCCATTATTGTGACAACTTAAAACACTCCCACAGATTTCCAAACAGCCATGATGAGAACCACTTACCTGGTTAATGCCTATTATTCTCAGATTAAACATCATTACTTACCTTCTTAAGCCTAGTTTAGATCCTGTTCCTATCCCCACCCCTCAGCTCTTGGGCTCCCTTGACAACCAGTCATTCTTACCCACAACACTTGTATGAATTGTAATTGGCTTTTCAAAGTCTTATTCTCAATTATTATAGAAGCTCTGTGAGAAAATAGACTAATTCTGTCCTGCTAACTGTGCCATATCAAATGCCTACTATTGTATGTGTTTAATAAATTTCCTGAATTAAATTCAGGTTATTTACTGCAACACTGCAGTTGAAATTCTTCTTGTTCTTCTTCAAGGCAAATTTAGATTATCCAATTAAATGAATATTTTAAATAATGCCAAAAGAGGGGAAAACATTTTTTTTTTAATGAAACTTATTGGCTGGAAAATACTTTGAAATGGAATGCCTAAGATAGCTGGTGCCAGTCGGTTTGAGTTTTTATACCATAATTCCATAGACTGGAAGGCTTATTAACAATAGAAATTTGTGTCTCACAGTTCTAGATGGCAAGAAGTCCAAAATCAAGGTACCAGGATATTCAGAATCTGGTAAGAAACTGCTTCCTGGTTCATAGAGTACTGCCATTGCCCTATACCCTCACATGATGGAAGAGATGAGGGAGTTCTCTGGAGTCTCTTCTATAAGGACACTAAAGCCATTCACAAGTGCTCCACTCTTATGACCAAATCACTTCCCAAAGGCCCCAACCTCCAAATACTATTACACTGGGGATTAGGTTCTAACATGTGAATTTGAGGGGGGAGGCAACACAAACATTCAGTTTGTGTTTAATTTGCTAGAATACATAACAGTAACTATTAAAAGAAGCATATGGTAATAAAGTTACTAGAATGTTCATAAGATTTTGAAAAGAATTTGTTTCCATTCATTTTGCAAAAATAAAATTTCATGAAAACATTATCAAACAAGATCAATGCTTTAAATTATTTAGAACCAAAAAAAGAACAGAGTAGTCTTTCCAAAGTTTAAAAAAATTCTGAAGAAAATAACAAGATACTTTAAGAAAAAGGTTACATAATGCCCTATATCAATTGAAAGTTACCAGTTCAAGTATGCAATTTACACCCTACATCTGGCCAGTAGTTACTGATATGACTGAGGTGCTAGTGACCTGGCTCTGATACATTATTATTTATTAAATCCATACATTACCATTAAATAAAGATCACATTTTATTTATACTTTAGTTTTTGCCCAATATCCCTTTCCCATATTAGGATACTATTTAGGATACAGCATTGCATTTAGTCATCATGTCTCCTTAATCTCCTCTATACTGGGATGATTTCTCAGAACTTTTCTTTGTTTTTGGTGACCTTGATAGCTTTGAGGAGTACAGGTGAGAATTTTGTAGAATATCCCTCTACTGGGATTTGTCTGATGTTTCTCCTAATTAAGCTGGAGTTATGGATTTAGGGGTGGATGGCCTCAGAGATAAAGCACCAAATATTTACTTCATATCATATCATATCAAGCGTACATACTACCAACATGATTTATCACTGGTGATGTTCACCTTGGGCACCTGGCTGAGGTGGTATGTATCTACCTGCTTCTCTACTGTAAAAGAGTGTGTTTTGGGGAAGGAAGTCACCATGCATAATCTATGCTTATAGTATAGAGTGATGGTTCACATCTTGAGAACAGCTACTTATATAAATTGCTTAGAATTCTTATACACAGGAAATTTGCCAACTATTCTTTTCATTTATTCAACCATTTATTTATCTCAGTATGGACCCAGAAATACTTATCTTATACTTTGGGATATAATCCACTACTACTTCGTATTTTTCTCTCAATTTTTTTCAGCTTTGACCATTGGGAGCTCATTCAAACACATCCTATACATGCTTCCATCACTGTGCTTTTGTTTTCTTTTTGTTTGCTTTGTTTTCTGAGCATTCCTAACTGTATGTTTGGGCTTCCCTGGGGGCTCAGACAGTAAAGAATCTGACTGCAGTGCAAGAGACCCAGGTTCGATCCCTGGGTCAGGAAGATCTCCTGGAGAGGGGGATGGCTACGCATTCCAGTATTCTTGCCTGGAGAATTCCATGGACAGAAGAGCCAGGAGGGGTCTCAAAGAGTGGGACATGATTAACACTTTCATTTTACTTGATGTTACTACAAATTTCTCTAGGCTCATCTTGTATATTTAGTGGCCATAGAATTAGCTGTTTCCTCCAAGGAGCCCTTTTATAGGACAATGGCATTTGAGCCAAGAGCTGGGCTCTAGGTGTGCTGGAAACTACTGGGGTGTCATCATTCCTCTGGCCTCTTAGTTGACAGAACAGGAAGCAGATGTGTGTATATTAAACCATGTATATACACATACATATAAATATCTGTCCAAATCTATCTACAGCAAGCAAGACACGCGTTCATTCCGGTGTCTCTAATCCTAATCCATTATCACCTGGATCATTCTAGCCTATTTCCCATTGATTATCTGCAGTCTCCCACTCCAACCAAGAGAAACCCGTCTCTTTCTTAATTGTTCAATTTCAGTATATGTGTACTGTTTCAAAACTCTTAACCTGTACCTAAAATGTACTTTTCAAAGAGCTAGAACAGAGCTAAAAGCCAATAGCTGTAAGTTTAAATGACCAACAAATACCTTCATTAGTATTCTATTTACACTTTGCTCATCAACTTTAATCATTTAAGTAACAGTCTTGCATTTTTTATTCAGTCTCAGTGGTCATCAATTTATATTAATTTATCCTAATTTCACTTGTTAGCCAGGACCTAGAATCAGTCAGTATTTTCATGTAAGAACAATTGTAATCACTACACAGAATCTCAATTAAATTAACAAATTGGTGTTTTCCACAATAAATGTGTAAATAGCCTCCTGAGGCATTGTCATTAATTATTCTTTCCAGCTTAAATATTAGCTTCAGATACTTGGAAAGAGACAAGGAGAAATGACATCCCTGTGTTCCTCAGGCATTCATCCATCCACCATAATGAGAGCATTTCAAATTTTGAAAAAGAAACCTTTGGTGGGGGAGGGATGTAATCTTTCATACTATTGTAGGCTCAATGTTGCTGTATAAATTTAATCTCTTTTAAAATAGCAACATTTCTTTACTGAGCACATTCTATTGGCCAGGAGCTGTTCAGATGCACTATGAGAATTCTCTCACCAAGCCTACAAAGGTAAATATACCATCCCTGTTTTAGAGACAGGAGAAATGAAACTCAGAGAAATAAATAATTTATTCAAGGTTGAATAGCCAATAAAAATCTAAAACAAGTCTCTGTTCAGAGGCTACAGTTTATCCATTTTTATGAAAGGTGGAGTGTTGCAAAGAGTATCATCAGAAATCAATGCCTGTTCGCATATATCCAATTCCTGTTGTATAAGCAAAGAGACAAATTTAGGATGAAAAAAATAAAAAATACACATTCACTCTTTCCCTCATTTCACTTGGAACATTGTACAGGAAATAAGTTCAGGCCCCAAAAGGAAAGTAGTTCTAACAAATGACTTTGGTGAAATCAGTGGCCATATCAGGATACATTTTGGTCATCTCTAATTCAAACTGGAAAATAAATCTGGCAACAAAATAAAAAGCTTCTCACCAAAGACAGAGCCTTTTTAAATTCACTAACACTTTTCCTAGTTTGCTTTCTGAAAAACTGCACAAGGGAATGTGAATAGCTGAAAGACAATTTCAACATTTAAAAGTACAAATAATTCAGGCAAAGAAGTTTTCTAATTACTACTTGCTTACCATGCAAGCTAATTTTAATTTCCTTGCCTTTTTAATCCCTTGAAAAATGGCTTGTGTTTTGTTTGAACCCAGACAAAACATAAAGTCTAAAAATGAATTAAAGTAGTTTCTCTTCATACATTTAGTATGAATGACCTCTTTGTGCCGAAAATTTGGAAAAATGGCAAAAACATGTCAGCTATAAAATATGAACTCTTTTTCAAATTAATTAAAGGCACTTTTCAATTTTGCTTTCTTTTATGAACAGAGAATTTGATCATAAATTGGTTTTAATACTACAACTGTGTCTTTTTCTTTATATGAGGAATAAAAATAAAGAAGATGCAGTCTTAAACAAAGAAGACAGTATCTGCCTAACTGGATACAGTGAGTATGCTGGGATCTGTTTAAAGCTCAGTGCTTCTGCATACCTATAATTAAGAACAAATTCTCTGCCAAATAAACTTACACTTTTGAATCTTTCTTGACTATGCCAATTATGATTTCATGATTTTATGATCTTCCAAGGTAGAGATTATTTTCTATACCTGCATAAATAACTTACACTTCAAATTCATTAATTTTAAAAGGGCACATGAAAAAAAACTTAGAGGATTAGAATGGGTCTTCTGTATATTCTGGATTCCCATGATATTTAAAGAAGTCAGCCTCTTCTGTGATTATACTGGACTCTTTTAAGTTTGGCAACAGAATTTGAAGGGTGCTCACTGTAAACAGATGTTTAGGGGAAGACTGGCTAGATAAAAGAGAAAAATAGTAACAAGTACAGGTAGATATGACATAAATAGGGGAAAGTAAATTAAAATTTTCCAAAATAAACATAATTAATGTGTAAACATCTACAGCCTCCTCAACAATAGCAGCTTGAATTTTTTTAAATAATAATAAAATCTAGAAGCAGGTGGATTCCTAGGAACATACAACCTACCAAGACTGAATCAGGAAGAAATTAAAAATCTTAACAGACCAATTACAAGTAATGAAATTGAATCAGTAATCAGAAAACTCCAACAAAAGTCCAGGGCCAAATATCTTCACAGATGAATTCCAAGAAACATTTAAAGAAGAGATAACACCTATCCTTCTCAAACTATCCCAAAAAACTGCAGAGGAAGGAACACTTCCAAAGTCATCGACAAGGATAGCATCATCCTGATGCCAAAATCGAAGACTTCACGAAAAAAAAAAGAAATCCCAGGCCAGTATCAATGATAAACATAGAGGCAAAAATCATCAACACAATGTTAGTAAACCAAATACAAAAATACATTAAAAGGACCATACACACCAAGAAGAATTCATTCCAGGAATGCAAGGAAAGTTCGAAAATCTTAAATCAATCAATGTGACACCACATTAGCAAAATAAGGACTTCTCTGATAGTTCAGTGGTTAAGAATCTGCCTGCTAATGCAGGGAACACTGGTTTGATCCTGGGATCATTCCACATGCTGTGGGGAGACTAAGTCCTCACCCGGAAACTACTGAAGCCCAGGTACCCTAGAGCCCGTGTTCCACAACAAGAAGAGCTGCCACAAGGAAAACCCCACACACGACAACTGGAGAGTGCTCCCCTGCTTGCTGCAACAAGAGACTGTGCACAGGAACAAAGCCCCCAAACAGTCAAAAACAAATAGCAAAAATTTTTAATTCTTAAAACAAACACAAACCAAAGAAAAAAAAAAAAGGATAAAAATTATATGATTACCTCAGTAGCAGCAGAAAAATCTTTTGACAGAATTTAGCATCCATTTACAATAAAAACTTTGAACAAAGTGGATGTAGCGGGAGAATAAGTGAAAGTGAAAGTTGCTCAGTCGTGTCGGACTCTTTGCAACCCCATGGACTATACAGGCCATGGAATTCTCCAGGCCAGAATACTGGAGTGGGTAGCCTTTCTTCTCCAGGGGATCTTCCCAACCCAGAGACGGAACCCAGGTCTCCAACATTACAGACAGATTCTTTACCCGTTGAGTTACTGGGAAGCCCAAGAATACTGGCGTGGGTAGCCTATCCCTTCTCTGGGGGATCTTCCAGACCCAGGAATCAAACCAGGGTCTCCTGCATTGCAGGTGGATTCTTTACCAACTGAGCTATCAGGGAAGCCCATAGAGGGAGCATGCTGCTGCAGTATCAGTTCAGTTCAGTTCAGTCGCTCAGTCGTCTCCAACTCTTTGCAACCCCATGAATCGCAGCATGCCAGGCCTCCCTGTCCATCACCAACTCCTGGAGTTCACTCAGACTCATGTCCATCGAGTCAGTGATGCCATCCAGCCATCTCATCCTCTGTCATCCCCTTCTCCTCCTGCCCCCAATCGCTCCCAGCATCAGAGTCTTTTCCAATGAGTCAACTCTTCGAATGAGGTGGCCAAACTACT
>NW_011494738.1:3086105-3125802 GCF_000754665.1 Bison bison bison | reverse complement strand
CCATCTCATCCTCTGTCATCCCCTTCTCCTCCTGCCCCCAATCGCTCCCAGCATCAGAGTCTTTTCCAATGAGTCAACTCTTCGCATGAGGTGGCCAAACTACTGGAGTTTCAGCTTCAGCATCATTCCTTCCAAAGAAATCCCAGGGCTGATCTCCTTCAGAATGGACTGGTTGGATCTCCTTGCAGTCCAAGGGACTCTCAGGAGTCTTCTCCAACACCACAGTTCAAAAGCATCAATTCTTCGGCCCTCAGCCTTCTTCACAGTCCAACTCTCACATCCACATATGACCACAGGAAAAACCATAGCCTTGACTAGACGGACCTTTGTTGGCAAAGTAATGTCTCTGCTTTTGAATATGCTCTCTAGGTTGGACATAACTTTCCTTCCAAGGAGTAAGCGTCTTTTAATTTCATGGCTGCAGTCACCATCTGCAGTGATTTTGGAGCCCCCCAAAATAAAATCTAACACTGTTTCCACTGTTTCCCCATCTATTTCCCATGAAGTGATGGTACCAGATGCCATGATCTTCATTTTCTGAATGTTGAGCTTTAAGCCAACTTCAACATAATAAGCTCCACAGACAACAAACCCGCAGCCAACACTCAGTTGTGTCCAACTCTTTGTGACCCGTGGACTGTAGCCCACCAGGCTTGTCTGTCCATGGAATTATCCAGGCAAGAGTACTGGAGTGGGTAGCCATTTTCTTCTCCAGTGAATCTTCCAGACCCAGGGGTAAAACCCATGTCTCCTGTGTTGGCAGGCAAATTCTTTATCTCTGAGCCTCCAGGGAAGCCCAGACCACATCATACCCTGCAGTGCAAAACTGAAAGCATTTCCTCTAAGATTAGAAACAAGGCAAGAATGCCCACTTTCACCACTTTTATTCAGTTCAGTATTGAAAGTCCTAGTTGGAAAGAATCAATCGGAAAGAAAAAAAAAAGGAATCCAAATTGAAAGGAAAGAAGTAAAACTGTCACTGTTTGCAGATGACATGATGTATCAAGAAAACCTTAAAGATACCACACACACACACACACAAAAACTATTAGGAATAACAAGTTCAGTAAAGTTGCAAGATACAAAGTTAATATACAGAAATTTATGTTTCTATATACTAGCAATGAACTATCAGAGAAATTTAAAAGACAATCTCCTTTATAGTTGCATCAAAAATAATAAAATACCTAGGAATAAATCTAATGAAAGAAAGAAGGTATTAGCTGCACAGTCGTGTCCAACTGAGACCCCATGGACTGTAGCCCACCAGGTTCCTCTGTCCATGGAATTCTCCAGGCAAGAATACTGGAATGGGTTGCCATTTCCTTCTCCAGGGATCAAAGGTGGGTCTCCTGCATTGCAGGCAGATTCTTTACAGTCTGAGCCACTAAGGAAGCCTAACAAAGAAGAAGGTAAAAGATCCATACTCTAAAAACTGTAAGACATTAATGAAAGTAACTGAAGATGACACAAATAAATAGAAAGAATGCTCATGGATTGAAAGAATATTGCTAAAATGTCCATACTACCCAAGGCAATCTACAGCTTCAATGCAATCCCTTTCAAAACACCAACATTTGTGACAGAACTAGAACAAACAATCCTAAAATATGTGTAGAAATGCAAAAGACACCAAAATAGCCAAAGCAATCTTGTGAAAGAAGGACAAAGCTAGAGGTATTTACTATCCCTGATTTCAAGCTATACTAGGAAGCTACAATAATTGAAACAATATATTGGCAAAAAAAAAAAAAAAAAGCATAGATCAAGAAATAGAGAGTTTAGAAATAAACTCATGATTATATGCTCAATTACTCTGTGACAAAAGAGCCAAGAATATACAGTAGAAAAAAGACAGCTTCTTCAATAAATAATGTTGCAAAAATTGGACTGCTACTACTGCTAAGTCGCTTCAGTCATATCCGACTCTGTGTGACCCCATAGACGGCAGCCCACCAGTCTCCGCCGTCCCTGGGATGCTCCAGGCAGCAACACTGAAGTGGGTTGCCATTTCCTCCTCCAATGCATGAAAGTGAAAAGTGAAAGTGAAGTCGCTCAGTCGTGTCCGACTCTTAGCAACCCTGTGGACTGCAGCCTACCAGGCTCCTCTGTCCATGGGATTTTCCAGGCAAGAGTACTGGAGTGGGGTGCCATTGCCTTCTAGCTACATGCAAAAGAACTGGACCACTTTCATATATCATATGCAAAACTAAATTCAAAGTGGATTAAATACTAAAATGTAAGACTTGAAGCCATAAAACTCCTAGAAGAAAACATAGGCAGTAACCTCTATGACATTGGTCTTAGCAATATTATTTTGAATCTGTTCCTCAGGCAAGGAAAACAAAAGCAAAAATAAGTAAGTAGAACTACATCAAAATAAAACTTTTGCACAGCAAAGGAAACCATCAACAAAAATAGAAAGGAAGTCTATGGAATGAAAAAAGATATTTGCAAAACAATATATCTGATAAGCGATTATGTCCAAAATATGTTAAGAACTCAATATCAAAAAGTAGTCAGAAGACCTGACTAGACACTTTTCAAAGAATATATAGATTTGGGCAACAAACACTTGAAAATATGTCAATATATTATTCATCAGGGAAGTGCAAATCAAAACAATGAGATATCACCTAACACTTATCAAAATGGTTTTCATCAAAAAGAAAATAAATGATAAGTTATTGGTGAGAATGTGGAGAAAAAGGAACCCTTGTGTACTGGCCATAGAACTGTAAATGAAAACAGAACTACCATGATCCAGCAATTCCACTTCAGGGTATTTTCGTGAAGAAAACAAAAACACTGTGTTGAAAAGATACATGCATGTCTATATTCTTTGAATCACTATTTACAATAGCCAAGATATGATAGCAATCTAACTGTCCATCAATAGATAAAAAGATAAAGATGTGATATATATATATATTGTGTGTGTGTGTGTACATATATATATATATATATATAGTTAATTTTGTGTGTCAGCTTGACTGGGTTACAGTGTACAGATATTAGGTGAAACATTATTTTGGATGTTTCTTTGAAAATTTTTTGGATCAGATTAATATTTAAATTTTTGGCTTTGAATAGAGTAGACTACAATTAATAATGTGAGTGAGCCTCAAACAATCAGTTGGAGGTCTTGGTAGAACCAAGATTGATTTCCCCTGAGCAGGAAGAAATTCCACTAGCTATGGCCTTTGGATTTGACCTGCAACTATTTTCTGGGTTTCCAATCTGCTGGTCTACTCTGCAGATTTTGAATTACCAAGTCTCCACAAGTACATGAGCTGATTCCTTAAAATAAGTCATTATCTCTCTTTTTTCCTCTTTCCCTCCCTCCCTCTACTCACTCTGTCTCTCTCTCTCTCCACATATCCTGTTGGTTCTATTTCTTTGAAAACACTCAGCTTAATACAGCCCAAAAGTTTGTTTCAATCTTTCTTACTTGTAAACACAGTATTTGAAGAAAATACCACAATTTTTGAAGAAAATAACTTACACTAGATAAAAAATTCAAATAATACAGAGAAATAAAAGCAAAATGTAAAAGCCCCCACAAATATCATGACCCTGTGTTAAATTCCATTAGTGTATTTTTAAGTTAAGTTTTATCAGAGTATAGTTGTTTTACAGCGTGTGCTAGTCTCTGCTGTACAGCAAAGTGCATCAGCCATACATATTCATATATATACATATAACCCCTCGCTTTTGGACTTCCTTCCCATTCAGGTCACTAGAGTGCATTAAGTAGAGTTCCCTGTGCTGTACAGCATGTTCTCATCAGTTATCCATTTTATATGCAGTATCAATAGTACATATATGTCATATATATATATATATCAATAGTACATATACGTTAGTCCCAGTCTCCTTCAACTGCCCTCTTCCCCTTGATATTCATATATTTGTTGTCTACATCTGTGTGTCCAGTTCTGCTTTGCAAACAAGATCATCTATACTATATTCTAGATTCCACATATATACATGTGTTAATACATGATATTTATATTTCTCTTTCTGCCTCACTTCTGTCTCTATGACACTCTCCAGAATAGATCATATGGCCCAGCAATACCACTTGTATGCATATACCCAGAAGAAAAAAAAAATAATTCAAAAAGACACATGCACTCCAATGTTTGTTGCAGCACTATTTACAACAGCCAAGACATGGAAGCAACCGAAAAGTCCATCAGCAGAGGAATGGATAAAGAAGATGTGGTACATAATTACTATATTTTGACGAACACCAACAATTTGTCATGAGTTCCTTTCTGTAACAATATACAGTTTATTTTAAAAGAAACATAACATTTCAGGGATGTATAAGTTATTTCCAATTTTTGATAATATACGCATATGGGGCTGCTATGAAATCCTACACCCTAAAATTACATTTTCCTCAGATGTGGTTATCTCCTTATGCCGAAGACTCTTCAGAGGGATTTCCAGATAAAGTTATTTTTTGAAAAGAGAAAACTCAGGGTTAGAAAGATTTTCAAGTGTAACAAAAAGAGTGTAAGTTTGGTTAGAATTCATAGCTAAGGTCTGTCAAGTTTTTTTGTCTAGACTACTAAGAAGTTTTTTCTTAATAAATGTCTCACTGTAGAAGTTCCATTCACTATAGCAAATTTATATCATCTACTGAGGCCACAGCTTTGACAGAGCCTCAAATTTTATTTACTATAATCACTTACTAGAAGAGAAGGTAAATCTGTTAGCAGAGTGATTACTTATAGAGTTTTATATATCTATTAAAAGAGGATAGAAATCAAAAGACTTACTTGGGAACATCTTTTAGATTGAATGCATGTGGATTCCTAGGATTCCTGGCAGCTTTTGATTATTTTAAAGCAATTTATGTTCAGACAAAAAGGTCTGATTACCAGTGTTGCTGTTGAGAAAGTAAAAGTTTCACTCATATGAGAGAAAAGGTATAGACTCTGTAAAAAGAATAATTGATATATGTGGAACTAACTCATGAACAAACTTTCTGTCTTCATCAAGATTTTGATGATATTGAATAGACTATCTTGTATTTCATTTAACTAGATAATCAGCATGTTTAAAAAATTTAATCTTCCTAAGTACTTTTACTTCTCCAAAAAAAATGATCTGTGTACCCAGCCACCAACTTATATACTCGGTACCCAATAAATGCTTACTAAAAGAAAGAAGAAATGAATTAATCCGGGAAGGCCAAGTTATTTATACTCATCCATATTATTAACACTTATAATTGAGAATTAGAGAGTAAGCATATGTCTGTCTTTCCTTTAGGAGATAAAACTAGAGCTAGTTTATAGGCCAGCACTTTCAGTATGGTAGTCACTAGCTACATGTGGCCATTTAAATTTAATTAAATTTTAAAATTTAGTTTCTCAGTTACAACAGGTACATTCCAAGGGCTCAGTAACCCCACAGGACTAGTGGCCACCATATTGGATAGAACAGATATCAGGTATTTCCATTACTGCAGAAAGCTCTATTGCACAAGCCTATAGTAGGCTCTAGAGGAAGTAGCTCAGTCATGTCTGATGCTTTGCGACCCCATGGACTGTAGCCTACCAGGCTCCTCCATCCATGGAATTTCTCAGGCAAGAGTATTGGAGTGGGTTGCCATTTCCTTCTCCAGGGGATCTTCCCGACCTAGGGATCGAACCCAGGTCTCCTACATTGCATGTAGACGCTTTACCGTCTGAGCCACCAGGGAACCCTATAGGCTATGCTCAACTATTAAAAATTTCCTTTCTAGGAAATGAAAAGGAATCATAATGAAGATATGGCAACACAATTAATCACTGACAGTGAGCTGCTTTTCTATTACTAAAATATACAGTAAATTCAGGTGCACAACATAGTGATTCCACGTTTAAACACATTACAAAATTATCATTACAATAAATCTAGTAACCATCTGTTGATACTGATGATATTCCTTATGCTGTACAATATCTTCCATGATTTATTTATTTCATATCTGACAGTTTTTACCTCTTAATTCCCTTCATTTATTTCATTCATTCCCCCATCCCTTCCCATCTGGCAACCACATGTTTTTTTTTCTCTGCAACTGTAAGTCTTTGTTTTGTTTAATTTGGGGGTTTTTTTGGTTTAGATTCCTCAAAAAGTAAATCATACAAAATTTATCTTTTTAAAGTTTTTAAAATTTAAATCTTATATTGTTACCATAGGATATAAATGTTAGAGTGATATAAAATATTAATTGAGGGCTTGCCTGGTGGTCCAGTGGTTAGGAATCCACTCTGCAATGGGACACCAGTTTGATCCCTGATCCAGGAAGATTCCACATGCCATGGAAGAACTGAGCCCATGAGCCACAACTACTGAAGCCCATGTTCTACAGCCCGTGCTCCACAAGAGAAACCACTGCAATGAGAAGCCCATTCACTGCAACTAGAGAGGAGGCCCCACTCGCTGCAATAGAGAAAGCCTGCCCACAACAAGAGCCAGTGCAGCCAAAAATAAAATAATTTTTTAAAGTATTATTATAAAAATATTCATTGAAAATTTCCCACAATCCCATTAATCCCTAGGAGAAAGTTCAATCTGAATTAGTGAAAAGTCTTATGCAAATATTTTATTAAAGAGTTATAAAACTGAATTTCCTACATTTCCTCTCCTCTCTGGCTTTAACTTCCAACTCCAACCCCACCACCACCCCCATCCTCTTTACTTTCAGAGGATGCTTTTGCCAAATACTTCAAAGTGAAAATGATAATTATCAAACAGTGCACAGGTACACCTCAGAGACGTCCACAATAAAGAGAATATTGCAATAAAGTCAGTCATTTAAATATTTTGGTTTCCCAATGCATAAAAGTTTATGATTATATTAATACTATAGTATACTAAGTATACAATCATGTTATATCTAAAAAAATGTGCATACCTCAATTTAAAAATGCCTTATTGCTAAATAGGGTAACCATCATCTGAGCTTTCAGCCGGCTGTAACTTTTTGCTGGTGGAGGATTTTTCATAATGTGAGAATTACCAAAATGTGTGACACAGAAACACAAAGTGGACAACTGGTTGTTAGGAAAATAGCACCAACAGACTCGCTCAATTCAGGGTTACCACAAAACCTCAATTTGTAAAAAAAAAAAATACAATATATATGAAGCACAATAAAGGGAAGTACAATAAAATGAGGTATGGCTGTATCAATTTGCTAGGGCTCCCATACCAATGGACCACACATTGGGTGGCTTACTAACTGAAATTTATTGTCTCACAGTTTGGGAGAACAGAAGTCTGAGACGAAGGTGTGAGAAGTCTGAGATCAAGTTTGTTCTTTCTGAGGACTGTGAGAAAGATTCTGTTCTATGCCTCTCTCCCAGTTTCTGGTGGTTTGCTGGCAACCTTTAGTGTTCCTTGGCCTACAGACACAGCACCACAATTTCAGTCATCTCTATGGCATTCTTCAAGTCTCTGTGTTCAAATGTCCCCTTTTTATAAGGACACAGTCATATGAGATTAGGGTCCACCCCAATGCTTTCACCTTAATTTAATCATCTGCAAAGATCCTGTGTCCAAATAAAGTCACATTCACAGGTACTGGGGATTAGGACTTCAATATTCTGTATGGGGGATACAATTCAACCCATAACAGAGACACTCCATTAACCTAGAGTTATCTCCACTAACATCCCTCTTTCAGCATCTATCCTTCATTCCTGTCTTCCGTTTCAATGGAGGGTATGCCCAGCCTTCTAATAAAAGCTGGTCTATCCAGGTGTGCTCTTGATCCCACATCTCATCACTCAATTAAACTTCCACTCTCCTATATTTTCAATAATTGCCTTCTTGCTGAATACTTTTCATCTACTTTCCCATTCATCTCAAGTTTATAAGAACAATCATCATTCCAGAATCCTCCAACCTTCCTCCTATCTTTTTTCCTATACTTCTCTGCTACCTTTTTGACAATGTCTCCACATAACACTTCTTTCCCTTCAAATCACATTTACTCTTCATCTACTTCAATCTGCTTTCTACTCCCATCCTTCTACCACTGGAACTACTCTTCTTCTGGGGATAGATGACCATGTTACTAAATCCAAAGAACAATTTTCTATCAACTTACTTATCACTGAGAGTCACAGACAGGAAACTTATCACTTGCAATTTTCAAGGCCACTCTCTTCACTGTCTTCCACCTCTTGGTTTTAATCTTTGCAGCTTTTAAAGACTTCCCTGGTGGCTCAGATGGTAAAGCGTCTGGCTACAATGCAGGAGACCTGGGTTCAATCCCTGGGTCAGGAATATCTCCTGGAGAAGGAAATGGCAACCCACTCCAGTATTCTTGCCTGGAAAATCCCATGGATGGTGGAACCTGGTAGGCTACAGTCCATGGGGTCACAAAGAGTAGGACACGACTGAGCAACTTCACTTTCACTTCACTTTTAAAGAATAAATTTTATTTTATAACAGTTTTAGATTTATAGAAAAGTTGTAAAGACAGTACAGAGATACCTCATATGTCACATACACAATTTCCCTTACTATTAACAAGGTATGTTTGTTATAACTAATAAACCTATATTGACACATTAGTAATAACTACAGTTCATCTTTAATTCAGATTTTCTTAGTTTGCACCTAAGGTCCTTCTTTTTTTCCAGGATGCCACATATGTTTAGTCATCAAGTCTCCTTAGGTGTCTCTAGCCTGGGACAGTTTATCAGACTTTCCTTTTTTTATGACCTTAACAGTTTTAAGGATTATTGGTGAATAATTTTCAGAATGTCCCTCTACTAGAACTTTCCTGATGTTTTCTCATAATTAGACTGGAGTATGTGTTTGTGGGAAGGAACACCACAGAATTAAAGTGACATTTTTATCACATTGTAACAAATACACACGCCATCAACATGACTCATCAGTGTTGATGAGCTTGATCACCTGGCTAAACTAGTATTTGTCGAGTTTCTCTATTGTAAAATTATTCTTTTTACTCTCTTTCCAATCTTCTTTTGAAAGGAAAACACCATGAAGAGTCCACACTAATGCAGTAGAGAGTTGCATTCTACATATTTTTTGGCTGCACTGGGTCTTCATTGCTGTGCATAGGCTTCTCATTGTGGTGGCTCCTCTTCTCGTGGAGCACAGGCTCTAGGGCACATGGGCTTCAGTTGCTGTGGCCTGGCTCTAGAATGCTGGCTTAGTAATTGTGGTCACAGGCTTAGCTGCCCTGAAGCATGTGGGATCTTCCTGGACCAGGGATCAAACCAGTGTTGCCTTCACTGCAAGTCAAATTCTTAACCACTAAACTACCAGGGAAGCTGTATTCTACATTTTTGATGGCAGAGTACCTCCATAAATTATTTGGAATTCTTCTGCATAAGGAAGTTCTCTTCTTCCCCATTTATTTAATCATTTGCTTACATTAGTCTAGACTCAAAGATATTTATTTTATACCTCAGATTATAATCCAATACTGCTGTATTTGTTGCTCAAATTTCTAGCTTTGGGCATTAGGAGTTCTTTCAATTGACTCCTGTGTACATTTGACCTATTTCCATCATTTGGAGTTTTTTTTCTTTTATGTTACTCTTACTTTATGACATTACAAAATTCTCCTTGCTAATCTTGTATGTTTCCTACATTTCCTAGAAGCAGCCCCTTCCCCAAGGTTCTTCTCCTTTTATTCTTGCTTACTTTTAGGAGTCATTTATCATCAAGGCTATGGTTTTTCCAGAGGTCATGTATGGATGTGAGAGTTGGGCTGTGAAGAAAGCTGAGTGCCAAAGAATTGATGTTTTTGAACTGTGGTGTTGGAGAAGACTCTTGAGAGGGGGCAGGAGGAGAAGGGGATGACAGAGAATGAGATGGCTGGATGGCATCACCAACTTGATGGGCATGAGTTTGGGTAAACTCCTGGAGTTGGTGATGGACAGGGAGGCCTGGCATGTTGCAATTCATGGGGTCGCAAAGAGTCGGATACAACTGAGCGACTGAACTGACTGATCTTCAAATGTTACAGTTTGAGGCAGACTTTCCATAGGCTATCATAATTTCTCATTCTACATTCTCTTCCTCAGATGTCTCAGGCCCTCCTATGGCCTCCATCGAAATGTTGATAAATATCAATTGTGTATCTTTAATTGAGACCTCTTCTCTGAACTCATATATCCAACTTGCTACTCAACTTCTGCATTAAGATACTCTATAGAAATCTGGAACTAATGTCTTCATAACTGCTTTCTCTGCCCCATATCTATTTTTCTTTCATTGCTGTCTGTCGTATCATCATCCATCCAGTTGTTTCCACCAAAACCTAAAATTTCTGACAAATTTCTCATATCATCATATGTAAGCAATCACCGAGTCCTGTTTATTCTCATTCCCTGATTCTGTCACTATTACCCAAATCCAAGACACCGATCATCTCTCTCAGAATACTGATACGGTTTTCTAACTTTTTTCCAATGTCACTCTTTTATCCCTTTAATTCATTTCCCACATGGAAACCCTGAGTGTTTATTCAAGAACATAAAGCAGATCATATGTGTCAGTCAGCTTTTGCTATGTTATGCTAGAATAAAAAACAGTCCAAGATTTCAGTGGATTATAATAACAAAGGTTCATTTTCACTGATGTGAAATGCCACCTGCAAGTCAGTGGCTTCTCTGATTTTTTTCTCTAAATTCTCCTAAACTTACATTCTAAAACTAAAGAAAGTCTCATTGAAAAGAACTCAACATCAATGAGATGGGAAAACAGATACCTCCCATAGAAGGCACCACAAAATTGAGGTACTACAAGTTTCATGGCATATGGGGGATATGTAAATTTCAAGGACATCAGTAAATAACTGAAGTCAATAATACAATCTACAACAATCCATCATCTTACTCATAAATATTTGAGGACTTCCTTTCAGCATCTAAAAGATCAAGCTTTTGTCTAATTCAAATATGTAAAAGTTCTAAGTGGTCAAGATCTGAAGCATAAAGTTAAGAATCTCATGACAATCTCAACATCAAATATAAACACAACTCCTCTTGATCTAGAAAAAGAACAAATTATCTGTTGACCATATAACTAAACACTGTGACAGGACAAGGACAATGTAAAGGAAACAAATATTTCTCATCAAAAAAGAGAACAATGCTAAAAAAAAATAAAAAAATAGAACTGCCATGTGATCCAGCAATTCCACTTCTGGATACATATCCAAAGGAAATGAAACCACTATCTCAAAATGCTATCTGAACTCCCATATTCCCTATAGTATTGCTTATGACAGTCAATATACAGAACAAATCTAAGTGTCTGTTGACAGAAAAATGGATAAAGAAAAAAACCTATTTTATACACATGCACACATAAGCATATACAATGGAATATTATTCAGACATTAAAAAAGAAGGAAATCCTGTCATTTGGAACAACATAGATAAAAGTTGAAGGCATTATACTGAGTGATACAAGACAGAAAAAGATAAATACTCTATGATCTCAGTTATATGTGGAATCTAAAAACAGAACTCACAGATGGTCACTGGCAGAGATGGAGGTACGAAGGATGTGTGAAGAAGGTCAAAAGGTACAAAGTTTTAGCTATATGAGGCATAAGTTCTGGAGATCTTACAGTGTGGTGACTATAGTTAACAACTGTATTGTACACTTGAAAATTACTAAGAATGTATCTCACAAGCCCCTTCTAATATAAGATAGAGGATTTTTCTTTTGTTTGGATATCCACATTTTATCAAAACTTAGCTTTTTAAACTGATTCCAGGTAGCTCAATTTGCCAAAAATACACATCCTCATTCTTTTGAAATTTGCTTCTTTCTCACCAGACTTAATTTTAAGTGTTTTGAGCCTATCAACCCTCTGTAGGAGAGTTATGCCCTTCCCGTTTTCCTGAGCTATTTATACTCAGGAAAGCGTTTACTTGAAGTTGCCTTTATCAATTAAGGGTTTTAATGAAGAACAAGGTATCTGTCTTTCAAAGAATTTCTCAATTTTGGATTGAAGAAGTAGTTGCATTTTTCAACAACCCAGAAGAAAGCATAAAAATGAAGCAAAAAAGAAAATCACATAACTTTTAGTTATTTTCTTGTAGACCATGCCCTGATATGCCCAAAATACTTTTTTTCATTGTTGGACTTAATGTGGACTTACTCTTTCTGTCAGTAATTTTAGCCCAAACTTAGACCAGTTTCTAGCTCCTCTCTTCTCTTCCCTGCAGCTTTTTAAAGCCTGTCTTTGTTTGTCAGGATGCCTTATAGAAGGATAGGAATGTAAGAGATCACTTTCTGGGATTTGATGTTTCTTTTTTTCTTCTTCTTCTTCTTTTTACTTATAGTTATTTTGAAATTCGGGCATTCTCTGTCTTCAAGTTATGTTGAGTGGTTGTTGTGTGGTTTTAGTTTTTTCTTGCTGTTCTGTGTGATTGAGGATGAAATGTGCAATGCAGGAAATTAGGCAGCTGGAATTGTCTTCAGTTACTCTTCTGTTATATTTACATTTGCACACACATATATTATTTCATCAAATCTAAGAATCCAAAAAATGTAAGGTGCATCACTGTTCTAGGTATCATTAAGAAATAAAACACGATATCAATGAAACTACAACATGACATTATTTGAGAGAAGCCAGTCCAGTTTTGGGCTTCCAGGTGGCTCAGTAGGTAAAGAACCTTCCTGCAATGTAGGAGATGCCAGAGGTATGGGTTTGATTCCTGGGTTGGGCCAATCCCCTGGAGGATGGCACGGCAACCCACTCTAGTATTCTTGCCTGGAGAATCCCATGGACAGAGGAGCCTGGCAGACTACGGTCCATAGGTCACAAAGAGTTGGACACGACTGAAGCAACTGAGCACAGTCCAGTTTCAGTACTTTATATTTACACACAAAAACAACTGGTTAGCAGAGTTACTCTCTAATTGTCTTTGCTCACCTATATTTTCTAGTTTTTATACAGAAAACAACTATAGTTTTTAAAATACATGTATTACTTAATATAAATATTCTGAGTATCAGTAAATTTGTTTTTGATCACATTTAATTTTTCATAAACTATAATCAAGTTTAAAAATGCAAAGGGTCTCAGAGATCAGACTGTGGTTACCAAGGGGAAGGGAAGAAGAGAGAGGAGTGGACTGGGAATTTGGGGTTGGTATATACAACTATTATGTTTAGAATGGGTAAGGAACAAGGTCCCACCATATAGCAGAGGAAACTGTATCCAAATTGAGTCACTTTCCTATTCAGCAGAGATTAGCACAATATTGTAAATCAACTGTATTTCAATTAAAGAAAAAAAGAAACACACCCACAAGCCTTTTAAAATATCTACTGGCCCCAGAGAGCTGAGATGCATATGAAAGGAATGACTTCAGTGAGTCCAGACTCTTGCATCTTTCCATACATAGAAAAGAACCAAATACCTTGAGATACCTTATTTCTTGAATTCTTAAAAAATAGTTTTGATATTCAGACTACCTGCCCTTTGTAAAAAAAAAAAATAATAATAAAAAATAAAATATCTACTTGATACTCTGTTTCAATGATTTATCAATAACAAAAATTTCTTCCAAATTAAAAAAAAAAAAAAAGACTGAATCCTTAATTCCTCCAACTCACACAGAAGATCTCAAAAGCAATTTAACCTCATGGGCTTTTTATGAGAACTGAAAAAAATATGTGGAAAGCATTACATTAAGAAGAAAAAAGCAATACTCCAAATACAGTAATTAGTAATTATTTCTTTCATATCATGTGCAATAGTTTTAGCAAACTTCCTGGAAAATACCTTTTATCTTCTACAATCATATAAAAATGACAAGGAAATGGAGTAGCAGAAGAGTATAGATGCAGTAAGTATTCACTAAGCTCTTACTTATATGGCAGGCACTCAGCTGTGCCCTAACAGAATACAGAGGGAATGGTCCTGGCCTTATAGTGCTTACAGTCTAGGTGAAAACAACATACAATTGCAACATGGGATAATACTGGATTGGCCAAAAAAAAAGTTAATTTGGGCTTTTCTGTAATATTTTAGGAAAACCCAAATGACATTTTTGGCCAACACAAGAGATGCCACAGTAGGACACGGGTCGAATGGGAACAAAAAAAAGAGACATATTTACTCCACTTTCTCAGAAAAGATGATGCTTCTGCTGAGACGTAAACGAGTTATAGCAGTAAGCCCAGCTGCAGGTCAGGAAGAAATCTCTAGGAAAAGACATCCTCATCAGCCTTCAGGTCTATTAACAGGAACGGTGCCTCTTCCCCCTTCTTCACATAGAATACCGCTCTTCGGCCAAGTACTCCCGTATTTCTGAGCATATTCTTTTACTTGTGTTTATAAATACATGGAAACCATTCCCTCATAAATTGTAGAATGAACTCTTTCCCTTTTGTACTTTAAGAAACACTTTAAACTTTCTTTTTCCTTGTCTTCTATCCTCCTACCCCTTTCTCTTTCTCTCACACACATTCACACACAAACACCACCACTCGCCACATACTGAGTCAGGAATTCATTGTCAGTCTTGAGAAGAATCCAAAGACAGCCTGTCCCGTCTACTGAAGTTTTCTGATTATGTCAGGTGTCTAGCTGGTCTATTTGTAGTCTGTATAGAGTCTAATACAAAAATAGCGCCAGAAACTACCGACTGTCCCTTCTACATCCACACTGTAAAACAAGGAAGAGTGTAAACTCCATGAAGGTAGGAATTTTTTTTCTGTTTTGTTCACTGCTTTATTCCAAATGCCTAGGCCAGTGTCTGGCACAAAACAGGCACTCAGATAATATTGATAGAGTGAATAAATGAATCAACCAATCCAACAGTTTTCCAGGTATGTCAAGATATGATTAAACTTGGCTTGAACTCAAACTGGAATTTGTATTACCCTAAGGCTCGAAGGCAATGGCACCCCACTCCAGTACTCTTGCCTGGAAAATCCCATGGACGGAGTAGCCTGGTGGGCTGCAGTCCATAGGGTTGCAAAGAGTCGGACACGACTGAGCAACTTCACTTTCACTTTTCACTTTCATGCATTGGAGAAGGAAATGGCAACCCACTCCAGTGTTCTTACCTGGAGAATCCCAAGGACGGGGGAGCCTGGTGGGCTGCCGTCTGTGGAGTCACACAGAGTCGGACACGACTGAAGCGACTTAGCAGCAGCAGCAGCAGCAAGGCTTAAGTAACACATAAGAATAAACAAGATATATCCAGTTAAGGGATTTGAAGTTAAAGAAAGTCACTAGAAATACAGAATTGCATTGCTGTTATTATATAAGAAATAATTAGGCAAAAAATCTTGGGTTCAAAAACATAGGTTGGTTGGCATATTTTCATCTTACAAAGAAAAAACTATTATTTGTGACTTGTCTGTAACACTTTTTAAAGGACATCATACTTGAATACAAAATTTCACATTATGCTCTCTGGAGAATTAGTTAATTTGGTTAAATTGTCTAAAATGACTAATAAAAGACTGAATTAAATTGATCGTGCTGACTTGGTAAGCTATTATATCAGAGGAGATCACTGGTTCTGCTAAGAAGGGAACAGGCCCCCAGGGTTCCTTCCAATCTGGGAATCACAGTAGTGCATTTAACTGATGCAAAGAAAAGGAGGCACTGAAATTCAGTTTTAAATAGTAAAACTGAAATACATGAACAATTGCAAAGGAAAAATCAGGACTAGTGTTTCTGAGAGCTAGGACACGTGTTATTGAAGACCTTTGTTTGTGTCTCCAGACCCAGCAATACACAGAAGTTGACTATCCAATAGCTAGTGATGCCTGTGAACTGATCTCCCACATTAGACTGAGTACTTCTTGCAAGCACAGGCAAAACACCAGAGTCACCATGGGTTTCCAGAAAACATTTGTTGCACTTTACAACATACTGAAGCTCCCCAAAATAACTTTACACACAACTGCCAATTCAATTCTCCCAGTAATTCAGGTGTTCAGACAAAAGTTTTGTGCTGAGCCCATTGAACTTCTGCTGTCCTTCTAATGGGCTTTGTGAATCTGAATGTACCAGCATGTAAGAACTTCCACCATAATACCTCTCAACATCATACAATAGGTCAATCTTTCTGAAATATATCACAAATGATACTTCTATCTGATTTTGGAGCCCCCAAAATAAAATCTGTCACTGTTTCCATTATTCCCTACCTATTTCCCATGAAGTGATGGGACCAGATCCCATGATCTTAGTTTTTTGAATATTGAGTTTTAAGCCGGCTTTTTCACTGTCTTCTTTTACCTTCATCAAGAGGTTCATTTTCTGCCATTAGGGTGATGTCATCTGCATATTTGAGGTTATTGATACTTTTTCCGACAATCTTGATTTCAGTCTGTGCTTCATCCAGCCCAGCATTTCTCATGATGTGCTCTGCATAGAAGTTAAATAAGCAGGGTGACAATATACAGCCTAACATACTCCTTTCCCAATTTAAACCAGTCTGTTGTTCCATGTCCACTTCTAACTGTTGCTTCTTGACTTGCAAACAGATTTCTCAGGAGGCAGGTAAGGTGGTCTGGTATTGTCATCTCTTTAGGAATTTTCCACAGTTTGTTGTGATCCACACAGTCAGAGGCTTTAGCATAGTCAATGAAGGAGATGCTTTTCCGGAATTCCCATGCTTTTTCTATGATCCAGTGGATATTTGCAATTTGATCACTGGTTCCTCTCTGCCTTTTCTAAATCTTGCTTGTCTATCTGGACGTGCTCAGTTCATGTACTGCTGAAGCCTAGCTTGAAGGATTTTGAGCATTACCTTGCTAGCATGTGAAATGAATCCAATTGCATGGTAGTTTGAACATTCTTGGCATTGCTTTTCTTTCAGATTGGAATGAAAACTGACCTTTTCCAGTCCTGTAGTCACTGCTGAGGAGAAGGTAATGGCACCCCACTCCAGTACTCTTGCCTGGAAAATCCCATGGACAGAGGAGCCTGGTAGATTGCAGTCCATGAGGTCGCTAAGAGTCGGACACGACTGAAGCGACTTAGCAGCAGCAGCAGTCACTGCTGAGTTTTCCAAATTTGCTGGCATACTGAGTGGAGGACTTTAACAGCATCATCTTTTAGGATATGAAATAGCTCACCTGAAATTCCATCACCTCCTCTAGCTTTGTTTGTAGTAATGTTTCCTAAGGCCCTCTTGATTTCACATTCCAGGATATATGGTTCTAGGTGAGCGACCACACCATCATGGTTATCCAGGTCATTAAGACCTTTTTTTGTACTGTTCTTCTATGTATTCTTGCCATCTCTTCTTAATCTCTTCTGCTTCTGTTAGGTCCTTACTGTTTCTGTCTTTTATTGTGCCCATCTTTGCATGAAATGTTCCCTTGGTATCTCTAATTCTCCAGAAGAGATCTCTAGTCTTTCCCATTCTATTGTTTTCCTCTATTTCTTCCATTTCTATTGTTTTCCTCCATTTCATGTTGACAGTGTTCAATAATAATTGAAAGACTGTTGAAAGGTCATCCAAGGCTCACATAAAATGATACGTTCTCTCACTGGTAAAACTGAGAGCAACCAATACGAAATTCATTTGAAGAACAAAAGCCAAAAATACAAAGTCTGAACTGTGAACCTTTGGGGAAAATTTTGAGGTAGATCACCTCTTAAGACTTTCCAGGAAAATCTAAGCGGTAAGGAGATTGCAGAGAAACTGATGAGAATGCCTGGTTTAAATGAAGTTACACTCTCAGTGGGCTTTAGATATAGTCCTTCAGAGGAAACAAATAATTTGGTGTGTTATTTCTGAACTTCCAGATATTTCTGAATTTCTGCAACAAATTTATCATCGATTTAAAAGATTAAAAAAAAAAAAGCATATCAGAAGTAAAGAACATAGATAAAAAGTAAAATTCAAAGACAAGGCAAAAGGTGTTACAAGTTGAAGGAGAGTTCTCCAAAAGTAATAAATTCATTTCAGTTACTTAAAGTAGGGGATCAAGATGAATTATTTTATTATGAGTAATGCTGAATATTTTGATAAGTGTTCAGATAAATGCATATTCAATTAAAATGTCAAGGAAGTAGGCACAACCTTTAGACTACACATGGTTCCTATCCATAAGACTTACAATCTAAAAAACCAAACTGAATGAAGTCGGAACTGACATATGGACAAGTAGGGTCATAGTCTAACTATGATTAAAGTCCCAGATTAAAGTCCAGACCAACGAACAATGTTCAGGACTACAGCATCAGGGAAGCTAATGCCAGCAGTGGGGAAATCATTCTAATGGAATCCAAGCCTACACCAAAGCATAAAGGCCTACAGCCCAGAAGCTTCCATCAATGGACAGAAAACTCATTCATGAAGGAGTAGGGAGGTTGTCCTCCATTATCCACTCTTCCTTTCTTTCCCTCTTTATAATAATATCATCACTGACCACATGTCTAAGACTCTATTACAGCTAGATGAGGTCACATAACTAAATTATGTAAAGAATTAATTACGGTAAAGAATCTGCCTGCAATGCAGGAGACTGAAGTTTGATCCCTGGGTCAGGAAGATCCCCTGGAGAAGGAAATGGCAACCCACTCCAGTGTTCTTGGCTGGAAATCCCATGGACAGAGTGAAGAGGAAAAGTTAAAATTTTACGTAACCTCCTACTCCTTCTGCCTCTGTAACCCAGCTTGCTCCATTCAAAGTCTAGATCCATAGGTCTCAGCAAGTGGGGACTCACAATACTAGGAACCAGAACTTATCTCACTCCTCCTTGTCCTGCTCTTTGCAATTGCCCTAGCCCCTACAAATCTGCAAACCTGCTTAATCATGCCTGTCCATGTATAAAAAACTCTGCAACCTCTTTGTTCAGGGCTCAGAGCTTGGAGTATTAACTCCTCTGGGCCTGATGGCATAATAAACCTGAGTTCTCCAACTCTCCGAGTGTGGTGCTTGGTTTCTCAATTACTAGTTTCTGCAACATTTCTGGAGGCCCCAGCAAGATTCTAACCACGCCAGCCCCTTGAGCCGCCAAACTGGTGGCTCAGCCGGGCTGGAGTGAAGGAATCCTGAGATGAACAAGGAGGCGCACCACCTGATGGTATTCCGGGTTCTCTTTTGTACCAGTGTTCTGACGCTCCGGACAGCCGAGCCCCAACTGGACTCATTGGAGGGACGGACCAACTCACCAGGAAGGGCCACAGGGTAAGGTAAGGACCTGGGGCTGGTCCTCGGCAGAACCTACCCCAACAGGTAGAAGAGACTGATCACCTCCTGGAGCTTCAAAGAAGGGAGGAACAGTTAAGAAAACCTGGGCACTCGGGAGGAAGGGGGGCATCATGAATGATAACCTTGGGGCTCCCAGGGAGGCAGCAACAGTTAACAGAACCTGGGGACTCAGGAGAAAGGAGGCAATGTGATAGCCTCTGAATGATTGTGAGTGCATGATTGCTGATTGAACGGACTGAGAGAAATTTTTCTTTTTGGAAACTGCAAAACCAATTCTGTTTGCATATGCAATTAAAAACAACTAGCTTGTTAAAAGTCCTGCCCAGGGAAAAGCTTGAAGTTAACCCTTTCCATGTCCTTGAAAGACACAGCCAGCTTTGCCTGAGACCTCAGCCTTGGCAAATTAAAACTTCAAGTGAAGAAAAAAAAAAGGGGTCAAAAAGATATTTTAAATCTCAAATAGAAAACTGTAAGATCTCTGTCAGTCTGTCTGTCTGGATTTATGTATGTCTCAGTGTATATCTTTTTTTCTGATAATATTGTTCAAGTTGTGAGTGAGTTCTAATTTAATTGGCCTAAAGAAAAGTAAGAGCTTACAAATCAAACAATTCTAAATACAAGAAAAATTAACCTAAATAAATTTTAGATTCATGTGAATTGGGAAATATTCAATTATTAAATATCTAGTATTAATGTTTGTTTGCTAATCTAATAAGAAAGTAGGATGTATGTTTTTAATAAAGAAGCTATAAAATTACATTTTATTAAGGGAAAAGAAAGTAGGTCTGACTTACAGATGACTGTTACAAAAAGTAATTAGAAATTTTGTGGAAAGTGAACCCTGAAGAAAAAGTTTTGTGCATGGTTAAAGGATTGACAAAGTTTAAAATAAATTTAATTAAGTTTACCTAAATGACTTTAAAGTAAGCTGGCACAAAACTTGAATTTGGCCTTTCTCTTTGTTAAGAGGACATACTTTCTTCAGATGTTGAACTGCTTTTAATGATAGATTTAAGATTCTTTACCTCTTAATTGATCTGTTCTATATTTACCTTTGAAATCTTTTGTTAGCTTTGGCTAAGTGAATAACTATTATTTCACAGTAACTTATATGATCCTACCTGACTGAGTGTTATAAACCCTTTTGATATTTATCAACAAAACTTACTAGATAACTTGATCTCTAGCTAACTTTGGGATGCTTCGGAGGGCCCCTGAGTGATCCCAAAGAGCTATTAAGCTACCTGGGTTCATTGGACATGTTAAATTACAAAGGAAGTACTGTTAAAGGGGTGAAAAAAAATATTTTCAGGTTATACTATATGGTTGATGTTACTAATATAGTTATCCTAAAATTATGTGAAATTCATATAGATCTGATATGCCCTGATAAAATATGGTCAATTATAATTCTTGTTATCATATTAAAGTGTTATGACCAGGTTTCTTTGTCAATTGCAATAGAATCAGATTTTAAACAGGACTTCTATGGTTTTACTCTCATGCCTTTAGAAGAATACTAGTTTTTCAAGTTTTATGAGAAAGACTTTCTAAGATTAAGCAGATAAACAAATTTTGTTATTAACAGTAAGCTGGTCCCAGACTAGAATTTGGTCTTCTCTCTGTTTAGAGAACAAAGTTTTCGTTGAATACAACTTTTAATAACAGATTGTGAATTTCTTTGCCTTTAGGTGATTTATATTTGTTTTCAAAATCTTTTGTCAAGTAAATAAACATTATTTAAGATTATGGTACATGTAGACAAAGCTCATTCTGCTTCTACAAAAAAATAACCCCTCATGGTTAGACTTTTGCTATCCTGATATCATTTTACTATCCTTAAAACATGGCAATAGTCTGCTTCTAAATCAGGAAATTAAAAATGGATAAACAGCAGCTAAAAATAAGAAAGCCAGGGCTATGGGAAATTCAAGACGGCTGCTTGGCTTCTTCCAGCTTCCTGACAGTCCTCATTTTTATTTGATGGATTAAAGCCTTCCCTGGCTACAGTGTTAATGTCCTCACAATGAGTTCTCCCCCCAAAAAAGAAAGTATGTTTCACTGAATATTAAGTTCCTGTTTTGTTAATTAAGGTCTGTGCTTACTAAGACTCACTTCTGAAATAGTTCCTTGCTATGTTATATGGCTAAAAGATTTAATTAAGTTACTAAAAAGGACACTCTAAGATTGTTTCTACAGCTTATCTCAGTAACCAATCTTTGGATAAAGGTCAGATGCTCCATGATGTACACTTGGCTATAATCGTTTAACTGAGTCAGATGACCTGGGATATACCTGGCTATACCCAATGAAAGTTCTTGCCTTAAATTCTTGCTTGTGACCTTACTATTAACTGCTAGCTATATTATTTTCTATGCAGCTTGTTTCAGAAGATTATTTCTTACGTTACCAAATGAGTGACTGAACCTGTGATAAAACGCTGATATGCAGCATTCCATTTAAGATCAATAATTGTAATAATGTAACTCTAGATATGGGAAGAAGCAACAAGAGGAAATATTTTCCTGGACTAAGAGGCTAGTTAGACAGGTATGGTCCAGAGACTTTTGCTACTTACAAGGCCTGGCCTAGTGACAACACATTGAGTGGTCTGTCAACGGAATCTTTGTTAGACCTGGGAATGAGCCTTCCCAGCACCACAGGACACAATGACTATGAAATGCTCCCAAAACATAGTCAAATATGTGGCTATGAAGGGGCCCTGCTGACTGAAAGTTGGCCCTTGCCAGCTGCCTCTACAAAGATTAAATCATGACCACTACAAGATGCTGACCTTCAACATACCCTTGAAAGGACTTCAGGGTGGAGACAAATAATAAGGCACTCTGTGTTCTGGGAAAAACCCAGAAAAACAGGCCTTCAGACAGTCAGATGTTTTCAGGTAAAGATTTTTATGAGTCCAAATTCTTGCATCTTCTCATACCTAGAGAAACACTAGAGTCACAAATCAATGTCTGTACCTGGTTCTCCTGGCTGGCCCCTCAGCAGCTTTCCTACTTTTATTAATCTTTAGGCTAAATATCTTTAACTTTCTTGTTAAGTTTGTTTCTCCAAGTAGTAGTACAATAAGAATATCCCCCGACCAACACCTAGACAGTGCTGGAACAGCTGCCTTATCATTCTGTGGGCTCTCATCTCCCTGCATAAATGTATGCCGAGGTCTTCAGGCTATTATCCCTTTGAGATCTTATATGGAGACCACCCCAGTAATAGAAAACCTCAACAGAGACCACCAACAACTAGCTGACCTGGAGATGTCCCAACACCTCCAGGCCCTGGAAGTCTTTGGCCATATCACCCAAGAAACCTTAGGAAGGACACCCATTACTTTGGGCAATTGGGTTCATCCCTATCAGCCAGGAGATGAGCTACAGGCATCATCCCTTAGATCCACCACACCAAAGTCAAGAAGGTAGCAGCTTCCTGTGATGAGGACATCTAGAAAACAGTTTGGGACTCCAAAAACTCCCTCAAGGTCTGGTTCCAAAAACAACGATCCTCACCCATGAAGGATGCTGAGCCCTGCTCCAGTCACTCCAGATGCTAACTAGTCAATGAATGGCAGAAGCTTGAGGATCCGAATATCAAAGGATTTTCATTGTCAACCCTGGCCTCTATCCCTGATTGATATTATTACTGTGCTCTTCACTACAGGACTAGCTTCAGTCTCACCCCAGGACTTGGATTTGGGTCAGAAGCTGCGGTTAGCTGTCTGTTATCTCACTGTAGTGGGAAGCCTCATTCTTATTAGATGTCTCTTATGATCGATTCTCCCTACTAACTAAATTGCTCCACAGTATAACTGACCCCCCTTCGTGATAGGCTCAGTTGTTAAAGCCATGACAACCCAAAGATGGGGAGAAAATCTTTTGCTAGTGTTCATTTATCTGTTATGTTCAGGCTGCTTTGCAGCCTTTTGGTGTCCCTTGCTGTAACAGATGGTGCCACCCCCATCAAGCCCTTTTCCTTGTTTGTGGGAAAGATGCTTACTTATGTCTACCTTTCAAGTGGATGGGTATCTGCACCTTAGCTTTCCTCACTCCCCAGATGAATATTGTCCCTAACAACCAGACTTGCACCATACCTCTCTCTGGCAGCACATACACGGTCAAAAAGAGACATCCAGTTTATACCCCTACTAGTTGGTCTGGAAATCATGGCTGGGATAGGTATGGGAATAGGAGGAATTACTTCATCAATCACCTTTTACCATACACTATCAAAGGACTTCACAAACGACATTGAGAGAGTGGGCAAACCTTTTGTGGCCTTACAGGACCAACTAGACTCGCTGGCTGAGGTGGTTTTACAGAATAGGAGAGGGCTAGACCTACTGACAATTGAAAAGAGAGGACTCTGTCTCTTCTTAAATGAAGAATGCTGTCTTTTATGAATGCTGTAAACCTATCAGAAATTTTCAGGGACATGGCCCAACAGCTAAGGGAACAAATCATAAAAAGGAAAGAGAAAGTAGCTAATTCCTGGGGGTAATATCTGGAGCTGGGCGTTGTGACTTCTCCCTCTAACAGTTCTCTTCATGCTCTCTGTGGTGCTCTTGTTTGGCCCTTGTATTCTCAATGTAATTACCAGTTCATAACCTCTAGGATTAAATCCATAAACTTACAAAAGGAAACCCTAAATGATGGGAAGCTCTGAATGCCCTACCAAAACATGAGATGATGCTTTCTACAAAGAGCGATAGAAGCATCAAGAGAGGGGAATGAAGAGGAAAAGTTAAATTTTTACATAACCTCCTGCTCCTTCTGCCTCTGTAACCCAGCTTGCTCCTTGCAAAGTCTAGATCACATAGATCTCAGAAACTGGGGACTCACAATATGAGGAACTGGAGCTTATCTTACTCATCCTTGTCCTGCTCTTTGCAATCGCCCTAGGCCCTAAAAACACGCAAACCTGCTTAATTATGCCTGTCCGACTGTAAAAAAAACTCTGTAACTCCTTTGTTCAGGGCTTAGAGTTTGGAGTGTTAACTCCTCTGGGCCCACTGGCATAATAACCCTGAGTTCTCCAACTCTCCGAATGTGGTGCTTGGTTTCTAGATTACTGGTTTCTGCAGCAAGAGAAGACCGGCAGGCTCTGTCCATGAGATTGCAAAGAGTAAGACACAACTGAATGACTAACACTTTCCAATCTCCACAACTAAATTATGGTCAGTAAACTTGCTGTTAAAATAAAAAATAAACATTTGCTCTGTGTCCCAAATTCCTGGCCCAGAGCTCCTAAAACTTTTGAAATTTCCTGAATGATGGAAGTGTCTTTTGTTATTCATAACGAGCCCCATTAGATCACTTGTGAGCTTATTTATGCTAATACCATGACTTAGGGTGGGCCCCCTGGAGAGCCTCAGGTTGGGGCTAGTCTCCAAAAAAATCTGTCATTAGAGTGTTAAAACTTTCGGTGTCAGGATCTCTGGGGAGGGGATAAAGATTGAGCTCTTACAAAACTCTTCAACAGTAAGACTAGGGAGCTTTGGGTTTGGCTAACCCATCTGCAAGCTAGGAAGGTGTGCCCCAGCTCCATGAAACAGGCTCCTGCATTCAAGACCTTTAAAGAGTTCTTCATCTGGCTATTCATTTGGATCCTTTACAATAAACCACTAAATGTAAGCAAAATGTTTTTCTGGGTTCTATGTGTCATTCTCGGAGAAGGCAATGGCACCCCACTCCAGTACTCTTACCTGGAAAATCCCATGGATGGAGGAGCCTGGTAGGCTGCAGTCCATGGGATCACTAAGAGTCGGACACAACTGAGCGACTTCACTTTCACTTTTCACTTTTATGCATTGGAGAAGGATATGGCAACCCACTCCAGTGTTCTTGCCTGGAGAATCCCAGGGACTGGGGAGCCTGGTGGGCTGCTGTCTATGGGGTCTCACAGAGTTGGACATGACTGAAGTGACTTAAGAGCAGCAGCATGAGTCATTCTAATTATCAAATCTGAGAGGGGATCATGGGAATCCCCGAATTTTTGGTCAGCCAAACAAAACAGTGTGGGTAGCCTAGACCATTTACAGCTGGTATATGAAATAGGATCTGACAGTTTTATGGGGTCTGAAACTAGCTCCAGGTAGATATTGTCAGAACTGAATTAACTTGTAAGATACTCAATGTCCAGTAATTGGAGAATTGCTGTGAAAAGATATCACATATTTGGTGTCAGAAAGAATCTTAGAGGGTGTAAAAGAAAAAGTGTCATTTGGATTCTCCAGAAAATATCCTGAAAATGGGGAGGAATACTTTTCTCTCCTCTTTCCTCTCTGCTAAAGGCAAGAAAGCATATATAATGGTTGGAGCTCCAGAAGTCATCCTGGACCCTGTCCTTAGAAATTAAAGTTACATATGATAGAGTCACAGAATGAAAGGAACCCAGGTCTACAAACTACAGGCTGCCATACCAGTTCTGAACTGCCTGTTTCCACACTCTATGACAGAGAAAGAACCTTCTATCTTGCTTAAGTCAGTATTGCCTAGATTTACGTCGCATGCAGAGCCAAATCTAAACCCAAATGATACAAGAAACTCTAGAATGAAAGCTTTGAGATCTCAAATCGGGATTTTTTTTTTTTTTAACTGCTCAGTACTTATACTTCATTGACTACACTAAAGGCTTTGACTGTATGGGTCACAACAAACTGGAAAACGCTTAAAGAGATGGGAATACCAGACCACCTTACCTGTCTCCTGAGAAACCTGTAAGCAGGACAAAAAGCAACACCAACCAAGTTTAGAACCAAACATGGAACAACGGATTGCTTCAAATTGGGAAAGGAGTACATCAAGGCTGTATATTGCCACTCTGCTTATTTAACTTCTATGTAGAGTACATCATGTGAAATGTTGGGCTGGATGAATCACAAGCTGGAATCAAGATTGCTGGGGAAAATATCAACAACCTCAGATATGCAGATGATACCATACTAATGGCAGAAGCAAAGAAGAACTAAAGAGCCTATTGATGAAAGTAAAAGAGGAGAGTGAAAAGGTTGGCTTAAAACTCAACATTCAAAAAACTAAAATCACTGGTCCCATCACTTCATGGTAAATAGATAGGGAAAAAGTAGAAATAGCAGATATTTTATTTTCTTAGTCTCCAAAATCACTACAGATGGTGACTGCAGACACAGAATTAAAGGATGCTTGCCCCTTGAAAGAAAAGCTATGAGAAACTTAAACAGCACGTTAAAAAGAAGAGACATCACTTTGTCAATAAAGGTCCACATAGTCAAAGCAATGGTTTCTGCAGTAGTCACACACAAACGTGAGAGATGGACCATAAAAAAGGCTGAGTGCCAAAGAATTAATGCTTTCAAATTATTGCACTTGGGAAGATTCTTAAGAGTCCCTTTGACTGCAAGGAAATCAAACCACTCAATCCTAAAGGAAATCAATCCTGAATATTCATTAGAAGGACTGAGGCTGAAGCTGAAGTTCTAGTACTTTGGCCACCCGATGTGAAAAGCCAACTCATTGCAAAAGATCCTGATACCGGGAAAGATTGAGGGCAGGAGGAGAAGGGCAGGTGGTAGAGGATAAGATGGTCGGATGGCATCACCAACTCAGTGGACATAGCATGAGGTTTGAGCAAACTCCAGGAGATAGTGAAGGACAGAGCAGCCTGGTGTGCTGTAATTTATGGGTTCTCAGAGTTGGACAGGAATTAGCAACTAAATAACAATAACCCATGCTGTGTTCAAAGTATTCAAATAGGAAAAAAAAAATCTGTGACTGAATTCATGTTGAAATAAGAAAAGAAGGTCTTCGCCAGGCATGCCCTTGTCATGCCAGTTACTCAGGAGACTGAAGCCAGAGGACTGCTCGGGTCCAGGAGTTCTGGGCTGTAATGTGCTATGTCCGCTGTTTGGCATCAATATGCTGACCTCTTAAAAGTGGGGATTGCCTCCTGAGGCTGCCTAAAAAGGAATGATTCAGCTCAGGTCAGAAAAGGGCATATATAGAATCTGCCAGAAACATTAGAATAATGTTTGGTTTGGGTTCAGTTTTTTATTTCTCAATATATCGACGTGTTATTTCCACCTCCCCATTGTATTCTATCAGTCCAAGAGTCCTTGCAACCTTAACTGTCTCTTGATCCTCAATTTTCTGTTATATAAATCAAGAGAATGTCTTACTAGTTTTAAAAAAGAATCATTGGAAAGCACAGATTACAGATTTTTCAATATCACATTCTCTAAACATCTGTTGTTCTTAAGGAAGCATCCAGTGAGCCTCAGGGGCCTAAATACATTTATCAATATTAATCACTAATATACATGTATTGAGTAATGTCAGTGCTGGGCACTGTACTAAATTCTTTACCTCCATTTTCTCATTTAATTTCAAAAAAACCTAGTGACATGGGAGATATCTCCAGATAGAGAGGAAGAAAATGAGAAATATAAAATAGACAAATTAAGACATTTGTTCATATGGTCTAGCTAATAAGTCTTAGCATCTGGCTTTGAACTCCAGGAAGTCTACCTCCAGAGACCATAGTAACTATTATACAATATTACTTGCCCAATAGGGCTGGAGATCATATTGCATGTTGTTAATTAGCACTGGCAATCAGGAATTTAAGGGTTTTTTAGGACCACTATTATCTTCTAGACAAATCTTTTCTCAAAATGATACATGGAGCACTGGTTGTTCCAAGGGTCAAGCAGACCTCAGGCACTTTATTTCAGAAACAAAAGCAATGGAACAATGTTGTTCACATTCACTTAAAATTTACAGTGTGGATAAAAGATGGCTGTAATATGTTTGACATTTCTGTCATTAAGAAGAGATAGGATAGAACTCGTGCTGCAGTCCATGAGGTTACAAATAAGTTGGATACACAGAGCTGGATGTGACTTAGCAACTGAAAAACAACAGCAAGGATAATTTCCCTCCCCTGAAGCCAGCTTGGCCTTAGCAATTCACATCATATAAATGTAAAAGTGACTTTCTTGAACCATCAAGTCTGTGTTACTAAAAAACCTTAAAGCTTCTGCCTGTGTCTTCTGGGACAGTCTTTACTGGATCCTGAAACCACTGTGTTAGAAACTCATCATCCCTCTTTAACACACCACAGAGAAAGACCCCTTGACTACCTGGAGAGAGGGGTGTGTCCAGCTGACCACAGACCTCCAGTCATTCACATAAACACCAGGCATGCAAGTGAAGCATCTTAGAGCCCCCAGCCAGCCTAGCCATCATCACTTAACACTGGTGAGTCATCCCACTCAATCCCAAGCAGAGAAGGAAGATCAACCAGCCACGCCATGCCCAACCAGCACACAGAACTGAGATGCAGCATGGTCTTGTTTTCCGGCAATGAGTTTTGGGGTAGTTCATTACACAGGAAGAGATAAACAGAACAATAAGATTAGTAATGATTTTCACAGACTCCCTGTGAGATTCTTACTAATGATTAAGTCTGTAAAGGTCACAAAAGTACTTCAAAGACAGCATAGGTCTGTTTACTTTGGCTGATGTTGACAGCATGTAGTCAGTTCAAGCCACTGCATTAACATTTCTGTGTAATTGTTTACAGTTGTTAAATTTATAATTTTGTGTGCATTACAGTCTATCATTATGCCACCAATTCCCTCAAAATGGAACAATGGCTCTAATCTTGTGCATGGATGAATAAATATAATTTTGAAAATTATAATGTAAAAAGTACAACTCATGAGAATGTCATAAACACATTTGAACTTGACTCCAAAAAGACCACAGAAAGTGAATCTTTACATGTTCAGTCAAGTGAATCTGTGAGTATGAGAATTTAGCATAAGCAGTCAAAACAGCAGAGTGCGAATAAAAGTACAATGACAATTATCTGAAAATTGGATTTTCCCAGACTGGTGATTCATTCTCCAGTGGCTGTCTATAATGAAATGTCAAAGACTAACATGCAGCCATTTTAGCCATTTCCAAGCAAAGCATAACCACCTTTCTGGCAAACCAATGAAGTTTGTCCAGAACAAGGACTAAATGATTGTACTGGTTACAGTGCTTGGTTCAAAGCAACTGAGTCTAGCTACAATAAGCCAATAGGGATTTATTTGAGGAACAATTAAGGGCATAGTACAGAATCAGTGCAAGGCTGAGGAACCAGAGTCAGAAATGGGCAGGGAACAAAGCATCTCTGAGAGTTCTCCGTTAGCACAAAGGCTGGCAACAATACTCTGCTTCCTTACCTGAGTCAGAGATCTGGGGAACAAATTACCAGTGATTGAAAAAGTTGTGTTGTGGATGGTGGCTCTGGACAGAGCAGTCTCCCTGAATTAAATTTATCACCCCTCTTATTCCACAGCAGGACAGTCACACATCTCCCCCGACAGAGGTAAGACCATTCCCATGAGGCAGGAGCATGGCAGAGTGCAGCCCTCTCGCAGATAGGCTGACATGAAGAAGAACAGAAGACACGGCTGAGCTGAGATTACCCACTGCATTCTTCTGAGTTCACAAATCGCATGGTCTTCTCCCTCGCAACAGGACTGGGAGTAAAAGCAGTGCAATGGGAAAGGCCAGGAAGATTTCTCCACGTGGAACCATGAAATGTGAGACAGAGTAGTTTCTGTTACCAAGGTCATACTACAGAAGAGTCTGGGTTCTTGCCGATGCTGCCACAGCCATGAACCTTCCCATGCACCTCACATCATGCCTTATGTACCTATTTGCTTGGCCACCGAGGACACCTGAGTCCCAGGCCATCTCTCCTCACCTGAACCCTTACCGCCACACAGCTCTGTACTCTGCCTGATATGGACCAGCCACCGACCCCACATTAAAAAAAAAAAACAAACAACTCTTGACCTTCAGAGTAATCATCTGCCATGAGTAAAATGCCTTCTACCATAACTTTTCACTCCAAATATTTGCTTCTCTTTCTGGTTCCAAACAAAATCTTGCTGTCTCTTAAAAACCTTACTTAGTCGTTATTATATGAAATGGTTGCTATTTTTTCCAAACTCAAAGACATGGTGCCTCAAAGTTTCCTAAAATCTTCATAAGTCCTCCTAGAACCTCATGCCATCAGATCATAACACCATAAAGCCTTCATTACTGCCATTAACTAAAGACCTTAGAGTCACCCTCCTTCCTTCCCAGAAGACTTAGCTCTTGACTCTCACTCTCTCTACCATTACTTGTATCTTGCTTATTTCTGAATCCATAAGTTGTTCTATTAACATGCTGCCCTCTAAGTTCACTGGCCTCCTTATTTCAGTAATCCTGTCCTAAACTCCACCTCAGTCACCTATTCTCTATGATTATAACTTGAACCTTGTTATACTCATAACCAAACACGCTTTGCAGTCCCAATTTTAAAACCCCATATTGCAACCAGCTTCTCCTATCAATCATGACCTACTTTAGGAGGGACTTCCCGAATTATTCAGTGAGAATGACAATGATCCTACATGATCATACATGAAGTCCCCATTTTCCTTCTAAATTGGCTTAGGTCCCATGGCCTATTGTTATAATTATTCTTTGTGTATACACTCAATGACCATATCCTCTCTGTGTTCCAAGGAGTTACATGTTACTAATAAACATACCACTAGAAAAGGGAAGCCTTTTACACTGTTGATGGGGATGTAAATTGTGCAGCCACTATGGAAAACAGTTTTGTGGTCCCTCGGAAAACTAAAAATAGAATTATCATATGATCTAGATCTATGATCTGGGAACATACCCAGACAAAACTATAATTCACAATAAACAAAACATGGAAGGAACCTAAATGTCCATCAACAGATGAATGGACAAAGAAGTGGTGCATGTACACAATGGAACACTGCTGCTGCTGCTGCTAAGTCGCTTCAGTCGTGTCCGACTCTGTACGACCCCATAGACGGCAGCCTACCAGGCTCCCCCATCCCTGGGATTCTCCAGGCAAGAACACTGGAGTGGGTTGCCATTTCCTTCTCCAATGCATGAAAGTGACAAGTGAAGGTGAAGTTGCACAGTCGTGCCTGATTCTTAGCGACCCCATGGACTGGAGCCTACCAGGCTCCTCCATCCATGGGATTTTCCAGGCAAGAGTACTGGAGTGGGGTGCCATTGCCTTCTCCGAACAATGGAATACTACTCAGCCATAAAAAGAGTGAAATAATGCCATTTTCAGCAAAAGGGATACAACTAGAGATTATCGCACTAAGTGAAGTCATAAAGAGAAAGACAAATACCATGATATCACTTATATGTGGATCTAAAATATGGCACAGATAAACCTATCTGCAAAATAGAAACAAGCTCATAGGCACAGAGAACAGACTTGTGGTTGCCAAGGGGGAAAGGTGGAAGAAGAGAGATTGGACTGGGAGTTTGGGGCTGATAGATGCAAACTATTCTATTTAGAATGGATAAGCAACAAGGTCCTAATCTATAACTCAGAGAACTATATTCAATATTCTGTGATAAACTATAATGGAAAAGAATATAAAATAAGAATATATATATGTGTGTGTTTAACTGAATTACTTTGCTGTACAGCAGATTGGCACAACATTGTAAATCAGCTATACTTCAATTAAAAAAAATGTTAAATAACTAAATAAAATGGAATAAATAAATAAGAAAAACACACAACTGTGTTGACTGGTCTTACCCTGAATTCATGACCACAAGTCAACAAGTCTCCATGCTGCTATGTTTTCCTAGTCATTTCTCTTTTTCATCTTCCCTCTCCCTTCAAACTTTAATACTCCTTTCCCTGTACTGACAACTCTGCCTGTTCAATAACAAAAACAGAATTAAAAGAAAAATTACAAGTTCTCCTGACCAAATACATCAACCTATCTGCATCAGACCTGTACTTTTCACCTTTCTTTTCTAATACAAAGGATGATCCATCCATCAGTAAAATATGGTGCAGTGTCCCTCACAGTTGTGTTAAGCAAAGTGCTACACAGCTGGCTTTGAAATGAAAGAAAGGGCCACAAACCAAGAAAGCTGGAAAAGTTAATTAAGCAAAGGGATTCTCCTAGAGAGCCTCTGAAGGGAGCAAACCCTTTGGCAACAGGTTGATTTCAGCCTGAAGCTGACTTTGGAATTCTGTCTGCTGTGAGAGAATAAACATGTGTCGCTTTAATCCACCAAGTGTGTAGTAATATGTTACAGTAGCCATAGAAAATTAATACAATAGATACACAATATAAGAGTTAAGTTACTATCACATGGATATTCCACTGGACATCTCAATTTAGAGTTGAACAAAACCAATGATGTTCAGAGTATGAATCTGTTATTGACAGAGTATAATTCATACACAAGGGAGATGTGCCAATAACATTTTGCTTTAACGCTAAAAATCTATAAGATGGAATGTAGATGTAAGAAAGATACTTTGGGACCAGTACTGATCAGCATGAGTTATGTATACAGCAATGAAGAACATTACTAAGGGAATAAGTAGTTTTTCCTGAGTGTCATTTCACATATGGCCTTTTCAAAGAACAGGTTGTGTCAATGGTTCTTAAGCCAGTGTTAAAGGAAATAGCGTAGAGACAGATACAATCTAATTGAAGCCACTGAGTATATGACATTTCAATGGGCTCTGGGAAAAATGTGAGCCTGAATACACAGCTCTGCTGATTAATACTGGATTACGTTGACTGCTTAATAGAAAGATGTTTATATGTGTTTTTAAATTAAAGATAATATTTCTTCATGACATTAATAGCTAAAGAATAATTCTACTATTTTATATAACTAAAGTAGAATACTTCAGTAATATATTTAGAATATTTACTAGCTTGAATCTAAAAGTTCTAAAATATTATGATTTTTTACATGTTGAGAATAAGATATCAGGCTGTCTTAAAAAGACCAAACTGTGATATGAATGACTCAATCTAAGATAATTTTATTCTTTCCTAATACTTGATTTTTTTTCATTCACTGAGGAAAGATGATAATGATTATTGGATACATTTTTAAAAATAAAACCAAATATTTCAAAAGAATGTAATGCTTTTCAAAGCTGAATGAAACCAAAGCTGAATATCAATCACCATTTATTCTAAGAAACATTCAGTCTTCCTGCTTTAAAGGGCATTACCCTCCTCTGAGCATTTAACCAAAAGCTGAAATCTTTGCTGAAAGACCTCCCCATAATTTCCATATTTATATTCCATCCAAACACAAGTAGGACACTTGCCTTTTTCAATGCTCTCTAATAGTTGGTGTTTTCTGACATAAATGCATAAGAAGTAAGAGAAGAAACCACCTATTTTGAGATATGATCTATGGCTTCAGATAGTTGTAATTTGATGATATATACATTATTCAAAAGCTAAAATAATATCAACCTAGTAAATGTATAAATAAAAATCAGTTCTATATATATTATGCTTGTATTTTTATTGCTATAAACTTATTTTTTGACATCTAAAATCGGTAGTTTGGCTGTGTATTAGATAGTCTGTGGATGGCAGAAGTTTCAGAAATATTGTTCTATATTCTAAGCCAATTTTATAATTCCACCCAAACTGGTTAATTCCTTTTGGAAGACATTACTAGCATGACAATTTTCAAGACGGTGAAATGATTGCTCAAATTTCTAGTCTCACATGTTTTCTAGAACCATACCACTCCCCATCAAGAGGCATAGCCTATTTCTTCACTTCTTAAACCTGATTAGGATTTTTTTAACTGCTTCATTAAATAAAATGTGTTGTGAATAATGCTACATGACTGCCAGGGCTAGGTCACAAAAGACTATTTGGCTTCCATTTGTCTTTTACTTTAAGGACACTTGCTTTTAGAACCCATGCACCATTATCTGAGCAAGTCCAAAGAAGCTCATGTAGAAAGACCTCACAGAAACCCACAGGGGGCGGATCTGAGACTCGAAGCAATAGTTGTCATCAAACACTAGGCTTGTGATTGAGCAAGGCTTTAGATGATTTCAGCCCATGACTTTGAGCTGCCCCAACTAACATAAAATGAAACAGAAAAGAGTTATCTCTACCAAATCTAGCATAAATTTCAGCTATTAGTTCTGAAGCCATGGTATCTGGAACACAACCAAGAGGTAACTTGAACTAAGAAATAGAGTAAACCCAAACCCCAGGGGGCTTCCCTGGTGGCTCAGATGGTAAAGCGTCTGCCTGCAATGAGGGAGACCTGGGTTCTATTCCTGGGTCAGGAAAATCCCCTGGAGAAGGAAATGGCAATCCACTCCAGCACTCTTGCCTGGAAAATCCCATGGACGGAGGAGCCTGATAGCCTATAGTCCATGGGGTCGCAAAGAGTCTGACACAACTGAGCGACTTCACTTCACTTCACTTCAAACCCTTAAAACCTCCCATAGGTTATTGCGGGTCCCAGAAAATAACAACACTCTATACAATAAACAGAAAAAGATTTCTAACATCCATGCACGTTTAATATAAGAAAACTTTTGAGATAAAATCCTCCATAAATGGCAATCAACACTGATCTAAGAGTTGATATGAAAATAAAATTCACAGGATAAATAGGTTTAGCTAAACACTGAGTTTTTCATGCAAATCATTGGTATTTTTTATCAAGAAGTCTTTGACTGCAGCCCTGGATGGGAACAGTTGGTTGCAAGAAGGAAGGTCAACACAGGTGGACCAGCTCCATGTGAAAAATCTGCCAACTATATTCCTGTTTATCAAAAACCCCTAGTTATGCAGCATAGCAGTGTCTGTGTCAATTCACAGCCTTGCAAGTCCACGACAGTTCATAAGTCAGGAGTCATACATTGTGTTTTAGTCACTCAGTCATGTCCGATTCCTTGTGACACCATGGACTACAGTCCACCAGGTTCCTCTGTCCATGGGAATCCCCAGGCAAGAATATTGGAGTGGGTTGCCATTTCCTCCTCCAGGGAATCTTCCCAACCCAAGATAAAACCTGAGTCTTCTGCAGTGAAGGCAGATTCTTTACGTTGTACATTAAGCAAAATCAATAACCAGATAACCAGGTCCTGATACTATTAACATTTTAAATATATATTAACCTGGTACAGTTCCAAAAACAGTGTGGCAAGAAGTTAACCTAAGGTCTTGTGAGGCATACATGGGGTGCCTCAGGCATTCCTGGGGGTGGGAGGAACTGGTACAGACCACAGTTAACCCATTAACTAACACACACATACACACATCCCACAGGAAAACTTTCTCCAATGTAAAGTAAATGTCAATAACCTATGGCTGCTGCTGCCGCCGCAAAGTCGCTTCAGTCATGTCCGACTCTGTGCGACTCCATAGACAGCAGCCGACCAGGCTCTGCCATCCCTGGGATTCTCCAGGCAAGAACACTGGAGTGGGTTGCCATTTCCGTCTCCAATGCATGAAAGTGAAAACTGAAAGTAAAGCCACTCAGTCGTGTCCAACTCTTTGCGACACCAGGGACTGCAGCCTACCAGGCTCCTCCATCCATGGGATTTTCCAGGCAAGAATACTGGAGTGGGTTGCCATCGCCTTCTCCAAATAAACTGTGGAATGTATTTTAAAGAGGAAAATCCCAAATTTAGACACAGAATAGAAACAGACAGGAAAATAGAAAATACAGTTTTTAGAGAGCTGATCAAACACCAGAAATAGACTGAAGAAAATACAAAATCAGTTCAGAAATAAAAACTAAAGTACAAAATTCTTTAGGGATAATAGATAAACACTGAGGAGAGAGAGGATAAAAATGAAAGAGATCCCAAAATTTAAAAATGACATAAAAATAGAGGTGCAAATAAAAAGGAACTGAAATATATATAGAAGACAAACAAGATGACCCAACATGTATAGAAATATATATATTTATAAAAAAGAAAGAAGCAAAAGAATAGAATTACTATCTAAACCTACAATCTAAGAAACTGCCAGAAATGAAATGTGACCTGAATCAACATAGTAAAAGAGTTCATCTTGTTCCTGGGAAAAATGAACAAAGAAGGTCAACCCCAAAACATATTGCACAGAAACTATTAAACTTTAAAGATTAATTTAAAAAAAAATCTTCTGAGCTAAATAAAATGTTCATGTCACTTGCCTGCTGCTAGCAACATATTAAAAAAAGACAGTAATGTAACAACACTTTCAAAAAACTCAAGGAATCCTGAGCCAAGGATTTTATACCAAATCAAGTTGTTGTTCAACTGTTAAAATCACAGACAATTCATTTAACATACAATAATGCAAAGAAAATTGTATTCACAACTCCTTTCCAGAGAAACTTCTTGGAATAAGATTCACCCAATCACAATTTTAGTGGGGACACTTCTGCAAAACAGTTGACAGAGAACATTTACAACATTAAATTGTAACTATAAGACCAAAATAAAGCTATGGATATAGGTAGCAGAATACCATGGAGAAGGGTATGGCAACCCACTCCAGTATTCTTGCCTATAGAATCCCATGGACAGAGGAGCCTGGTGGGCTACAGTCGTAGGGTCACTAAGAGTTGGACATAACTAAGCGACTAAGACACATACACACAGCAGAATGCCATATAAACCATACAGGTTCAGGGAAAGGAGAAATAGAAAATCATAAAGTGAAAAGAAGAATGAGCTACTGACTGCAAAGTGACTGATAGGATAAAACACAACAAAGTGATTTAAGGAGGCAAAACAATTACAGTCCCAAGAAGAAAGGGACAAAGAGCAATATAAAAATATTAATATAAAGAAAAGTCTTATAAAAAAATTACATACCTTCTGAATATCAAAAACGTTTTGAAAAGCACATTAAATATCATATAGAATATTATGACAGAGTTAAGACTCAAAAGAGCAGTCATATCAGTAAATGTGAATTGTCTTCATTTTCTTATTTAAGGGGAAAGATTTTAGAATTGTTTCACAAAGCAAAATGCAACTCTGTGCTATATATTAAAATATTCTAAGTGATATGGTTTTGCAAAACTAAATAAAGGGATAGGCAAAGACATACTAGGCAAATGGAAAGAGTATGAAAACAAAGGTTGTGATTTTATATTAAACAAAGTAGAATTCTGGCCCCAAAGCAATAAATGAGACACAGAAGGGCACTGAAAAGTGTTAAATATTATAAAGGTAATGTCTACAATGAAGATATAACATTAATGAATATATAAGAATATATATACTAAATAAGAAACCACCTTCATAAAGCAAAAACAAATCAGTACAGAGACACATAAACAGACAAATAATCAGAGACTCTAATACATCACTCACATTACAAGGTCAAGAAGAAAAAAATATGTAACAATAAGCACAATTGCACTCATCTCACACGCTAGCAAAGTAATGCTCAAAATTCTCCAAGCCAGGCTTCAGCAATATGTGAACTGTGAACTTCCAGTTGTTCAAGCTGGTTTTAGAAAAGGCAGAGGAACCAGAGATCAAATTGCCAACATCCGCTGGATCATCAAAAAAGCAAGAGAGTTCCAGAAAAACATCTATTTCTGCTTTATTAACTATGCCAAAGCCTTTGACGGTGTGGATCACAGTAAACTGTGGAAAATTCTGAAAGAGATGGGAATACCAGACCACCTGACCTGCCTCTTGAGAAACCTGTATGCAGGTCAAGAAGCAACAGTTAGAACTGGACATGGAACAACAGACTGGCTCCAAATAGGAAAAGGAGTACGTCAAGGTTGTATACTGTCACCCTGCTTATTTAACTTCTATGCAGAGTACATCATGAGAAATGCTGGGCTGGAGGAGGCACAAGCTGGATTCAAGATTTCCGGGAGAAATATCAACAACCTCAGATATACAGATGACACCACCTTTATGGCAGAAAGTGAAGAAGAACTAAAGAGCCTCTTGAAGAAAGCGAAAGAGAAGACTGAAAAAGTTGGCTTAAAGCTCAACATTCAGAAAACTAAGATCATGGCTTCTGGTCCCATCACTTCATGGCAAATAGATGGGGAAACAGTGGAAACAGTGTCAGTTTATTTTTCTGGGCTCCAAAATCATTGCAGATGGTGATTGCAGCCATGAAATTAAAAGATGCTGGCTCCTTGGAAGGAAAGTTATGACCAACCTAGACAGCATATTAAAAAGCAGAGACATTACTTTGCCAACAAAGGTCCATCTAGTCAAGGCTATGGTTTTTCCAGTAGTCATGTGAGAGTTGGATGTGAGAGTTGGATGTGAGAGTTGGACTGTGAAGAAAGCTAAGTGCAGAAGACTTGATGCTTTTGAACTGTGGTGTTGGAGAAGACTCTTGAGAGTCCCTTGAACTGCAAGGAGATCCAACCAGTCCATCCTAAAGGAGATTAGTCCTGGGTGTTTATTGGAGGGACTGATTTTGAAGCTGAAACTCCAATACTTCAGCCACCTGATGTAGAGAACTGACTCATTTGAAAAGACCCTGATGCTGGGAAAGATTGAGGGCACGAGAAGGGGAGGACAGAGGATGAGATGGTTGGATGGCATCACCGACACAATGGACATGGGTTTGGGTAGACTCCGGGAGCTGGTGATGGACAGGGAGGCCTGGCGTGCTGTGGTTCATGGGGTTGCAAAGAGTCGGACACAACTGAGTGACTGAACTGAACTGAACATAGATTTCACGGATGTATATGAAACTTTGCACCCAGTAACAAAGAATTCATCCTCTTTTCAAACGTACATAAACATTAACCTCAACAAATTCCATATCACATAAATAAAGCAAATAATTTTATCTGACAACAGAGCAATAAAATAAAAATCAACGAAAAAAAATTTTTAAAGGCCCTTCCATCAGAAATTCAAAAGCTCTCTAAAATATGCTTCAGTTAGAGAAAATATTCACATTGCAACTGCAGAATTTCTTTAATTTACAGGAAACAAAGAAGTGATCAGATGAAAGTTCACAATCTTAGATATTTATCTCAATAAAAATAAAATAATAAAAACATATGAATTAAGTTCTCAAGGCAAAAAGAAAGAACAAATTAAAAGTAGATTAAAGAGACAGAAAAGCAAAACCAAAAACTGTCAATGAGGTAGAGAACTATTCAAAAGAATCAACAAAGTAAGCGACCAGAAAACAATTTTTAAAAAACAAAAACCACATACAAAGGAGATTTAAAAATTATTGTAAAGAAGAAAATAACCAAACACAAAGAAAAATTATTTTTAATCACAAAATCTACATTGAAGAACTAATGTAAATTAATTTGAAAACCTAGATTATACCTAAAAGATTACAATTTATCTCTTTAGATATAGTGGAGATAAAAAGTTTTAAAAAAAATATTCTCAAAATATATCAGAAAAGAATATTTATAGAACTAAAACAATAAATATACAAATTGTAACAAAAATGTTACATTTCTTTTAGGATTGATATAACAAGCTGACAAAATATTAATGATACAACAGTGTTTAAATATCACTGAAATGGAGCTAATGGCAAATATTGAACACTCCACCCCAAAGATTTCAAGCACACATTCATTTTGTGCACATCTAAAATATTTACAGAAACTTACTACATAATGACCAGTAAAGCAATT